>NW_021628323.1:353995-381401 GCF_900005855.1 Plasmodium gallinaceum | reverse complement strand
TTTTTTTTTTTTTTTTTTTTCTTTTGTGTGTAATTCTTTAACAACCTTTTATTAACCTATGAAAATTTTTTACTAGTTCTCATTTTATTATTTTAATTTAAAAAAAAATAAAAAAAAAAAAAAAACAGAAAAGATATAAAAATAGGATTTGGAAAAAAAAAAAAATAAAAAAATAGTATGTGAAAAGTATCTTTAATATATTGATATTTTCAATTAAGAATTAATTCCCTTTTTTATCCTTTTTTTTTTTTTTTTTTTTTTTCCCTATTATATTATTCTAGTTTTTATTAAAATATTAATATAAATATGATGATATTTTAACTAAGTATGTACACCATCACTAAATTGTGTTATTTCTAACAAATTCCCAATTATATATTAAAATTATTATCTTTAATTTTTTTTTAAATTGAAAAAAATTTTATATTATATTTATAACTTTTAAGATATATGTTTTTTGTTTATTTTATTTATTTATTTTTTTTTTTTTTTTGTAAAATTAGTATTAATTTTTATAACTTGTATTTCATATATTGTAATCTTTTTTCTTTTTTTTTTTTTTTTTTTTTTTTTTTTTTACATAATTAGGATTCAATTAATTGTTGTTAATTTCTGTTAATATAAAAAACGTTAAAACAAAAATGAGACATGAATTAAGTTCTATATTTCAATCTAAAAATTTAGATGAACAATCTTTTAAACAAAATAATGATTATTTAAATAACAAGTAAACATAGAAATATAATATCATTAAAAAATAAGTTTTAACATAAGATTAATAAATATATAAATTTATTATTACTATCCATATACTAAAAAAAAGTTTTTCTTGTCGTAAAAATTAAAAAGTGTTGTAAAATAATTAATATTTTACTATATATATATGTATATATTTTTTTTCTTTTTTATTGAAGTGAAGCATTAGAAAGTTATCTAAATTTTTATTCATCACCAGGTTTTTATGTTGAACCGGTAAATTTTGAATTAAATCCTTTAAATGTTGTTGATATAAATAACTTACTTGGTGATACTGAACAAAATGTTTTTAACAATGTTGATTTAAAAAATTTAGACACATTAGAGTAATAATTTTTAAGTAAAATACCTTTTATTATTAAATCTTTTTATATATAGTGTTTTTTTTTTTTTTTTTTTTTTTTTTTTTTCGTTATAGAAATAACACAAATGCTTTAAATACCAGTGCAACTGATTTTAAAGAATATAAGTATTAATTTTATATTTTTATTATTTTTTTTTTTTTTAATTTTTTTTTATATATAATTTCTTTCTTTTTTTAAGAAATGACAATATAAATATTACATCTGAAAATGTGTGTGATTTTGAAAAAGATTTCAAGTAATATTATTTTAATCATTTTATTTTTTTATTTTTATTTTTTTTTTAAATACAAATAATTTAATAATATATTGTTAGTTTAAGGCAAAATGTTGAGTATTTTGAAATTGAAAAAAATAATAATCTAGAAGTTGAAAATGAAACTAAAAATGCAATAATAGAAGATGAAGAAAATCTTGAAATTAAAGAAAACGAATTAAACCACCAAAATTATTTTAAGTAAAAATATTAATATAACTTTTTTTTTTTTTTTTTCCATAAAAAAAATAAATAATTTTTACTTAAAATATCTAGCCTTATAAATGAAGATAAAAATAAAAAAGATAATTTCGAATTAAATGAGTCAAATATACTTCCTTTAAGTTACACAAGTTTAATTAAAAAAAAGAAAAAAAATTCTCTAAATTTTATATAAATTTAAATTATATAATTAATAAAAGTGTTGATATTTACCTTGTCTTATGTTAAATATATATTTTCTTTTTTTTTTTTTTTTAATTTTTAACTATTAGACGAAAACGAAATGATGTACAATGAATGTGCTTTAACAAATGATTTCTTTGAAACAATTGAAAATATAAACACAAAGGTGTTTGAAAAATACAATAATTTAAAAGATATGACTGAAAATTTAATAGATATTATAAACAAATCAGAATTTGAAAAAAGGATAAATAATCTACTAGATTTAAGTGATAATAATTCAGAATTGATTGATAAATTTAAAAAAAAAAGTGAAGATTGCATTCGTCAATGTCGCAAATTTGAAACAACCTCTGAAAGTGTATTAAAATTATTATATGAAAATATATAATTTTTTTCTAATTTTCATTTATTTTTAATATATATATATATATCTTTTGAAGTATTTTAATGATTTAAATGTACATTTATAATTTTAATTATATATCTAATTATTTCTTATATTTTTATAAATGATAATATAATACCAAGTAAATATTTATTCTTTTATGTTATTTCTTTTGTTTTTTTTTTTTTTTTAGTTAATTGGTGAATGTGTTAATACATTAGCTCAGACGAGCATTTGTTATGCTGAATGGGTTTGTTTACATTCCTTTGAAATGGATTCAATTGATAATGACTTAAAAGAAATACAATTATTTATTGAAACTAGTCAATAATAAATCAAATTTAAAAAAAAATTTTAATTTTTTTTTTTATAACTTAAATTTTTATTTATATAATTTTAATTTTTTTTTTTTATAACTTAAATTTTTATTTATATAATTATAATTTTTTTTTTTTTTTTTTTTTTTTTTTTTTTTTTTATAATGATAATATATAAATATATAAATATATATATAAATATATTTTTTTGAAAAATTGAAAATTTGAATGTTTTTTACATAAAGAGAAAATTAGGATATCTTGGAAATGTAACAATGTCTTTTATATTATTAATTGATGAAATAAACATAATTAATCTATCTATACCTAAACCAAATCCAGAATGAGGAATATTACCATATTTTCTTAGTTGTATATATGGTTCATATAAGTTTACATCTAATTTTTGATTGTTCATTTTTTTCTTTAAAGTATCTAGATGAATTTCTCTTTCAGATCCTCCTACAATTTCTCCTATATCTGGAAATATTATATCCATACATGATACAGTTTTTTTATCTGCATTTAACTTCATATAAAATGGTTTAATATTATCAGGGTAATTTATTATAACAACAGGAGATTTAAAATAGTCATTAGTTAGAAATTTTTGTTGTTCGAAAGATAAATCTATACCCCATGATAAGTCAGAAGAAATGTTTTTTTCTTTTAACAAATGAACAACTTCATCATAAGTTATTATCATAAACTTCTGGTTTAGAACGTTTTCTAACTTTTTTTTTAAATTTTTGTCATGATTTTCATATAAATATTCAATTTCTTCTGATTTGTATAATGCAAATTTAATCATTTCTTTTATATAATCTTCCGATAGTGAAATAATATCATTCAAATTAGAAAAAGGAATTTCAACTTCTAACATAAGAAATTCACTTAAATGTCTGAACGTATTGGATTTTTCTGCTCTAAAGGACTGATTAATTGTAAAAACATCACCAATAGAACAACATAAACATTCTAATGCCAATTGACTTGAAACATTTAAATAACATGGTTTTTTAAAAAAATCTTTTTGGTATATATCTTTTTCATTAAAATTATTTTCATTAAAATTATTTTTATTAAAGTTATTTTTATTATTTATATTAGTATTGTTAGCATTTGTTTTATTTTCATTCTCTTTATTAAACAAGGTGGTTGCATAAAATAATTTCCCTGCTCCTTCACAATCAATACTTGTTAAAATAGGAGTATTAATATAAGTAAAATTTTTTTTTCTAAAATAATTGAAAGTTTCATAAATTATATCAGATTTTAATCGAAATATACTACTGTACAATTTTGTTCTCCCTCTTAAATGTGGAAAATTTCTCAAATATTGTTTTGTATGATATTTTTTAGATATCATATAATACTCATCTTTGTTTTTATCATTTTTAACTATATTCTCTTTTTTATCATTCTCTTTCATATTTTTAATATCTTTATTCATAATAAAGTTATTATTATCGCTATTTCTAACATTGGAATATGTATGATCGTTATTTTCCTTTTTATTATAATTATTCTCATTTATATCATTTATAGATTTAAATAATTTTACATAATGATT
This sequence comes from Plasmodium gallinaceum, assembly GCF_900005855.1. NCBI lineage: Eukaryota > Apicomplexa > Aconoidasida > Haemosporida > Plasmodiidae > Plasmodium > Plasmodium gallinaceum. The sequence goes on along the minus strand of NW_021628323.1, from coordinate 377,344 downwards.
CTTTGATACATCATAAACACATAATTCTATTTTCTGATTTTTTCCAATTGAAGATTTTAATTCTCCTACACATTCTATTGAATCATCAGTTGTTGTTTTTAAAATCTCATCATAATTTAAAATATTTGCGTCAATTATTACTTGTAAATTCTTAAAATAAGAACCATCATTTATATCAATAAAAAGAAAACAATTTTTTCCTACAGTTCTAACTGATTTAATCCATCCACATATTTTAAAATTTTTTTTTGATTCACTTTTTATATCTATTTTAAATATATCTCTTATTTTTGTTCTTTCAACTATAAAATTTTAGGAAGTAAATAAAAAAGTTCAAGTAATAAAAAAAAAAAATTAGTTAAATTAATTTTAAGTTGCACATAAATATATATATATATATATACACATTCTATACATAAAAAAAAAAATTAATTTCCTTTTTAATTTTGTGAAATCAAATAATTTTTTTTTTTTTTCTTTTTTTTTTTTTACTATCTCTTAATGAACATAAAAGATTCTTCAATTTAGGTTTATTAAAGGTAAAGTTATTTTTTATACTTCTTTTAGAAAAAGAAAGCATTTGAATATTATTTTTTAAAAAGGATATAGTGTTTATAATTTTCCTATTACATTTCCATTCGTTCAATAAAATATTATTTTTCTTCAATCTGTTAATAGATCTATTTTTTATATTTATTTTTTTTTTTTTAATACATTTAACAAATAAAAGTAAAAATATAAATAAATGAACTAAATTAATAAAATGGATTCTCATTAAAAAAGTGTCATAATTAAAAAAAAAATATTACAAAAAATTAAATGCTTTATCCTTCTTTTTACTACTTTTCTCATAATATATCTTTATATATTTATGGATTGATATGAAGAAAAATATAATAAATAAAAAAATAATTTATCAATTTTTTTTGTTTAAAAATAATATGTCTCTTGGTATTATAAATTAATTTATTAATTATTAAATGAAAAAGTAGATAAATGAAATTAACNNAAAAAAAAAAAAAAAAAAAAAAAAAAAATTAAATATTTTATCTGAAAAAAATGAAAATTATATTCTTAATAAAAAGGCTTTTTTTTCCTCCCCTCAACAGATTATTAATCAAAATAGATAACAACAAATGAAAATGCAAAAAAAAAAAAAAAAAAATGTTGACATATTATTTATATACACTATTAAAAAAAAATTTATAATTTTGAAAGAATATAAAAAAAAAAAAAAATACAAAAAAAAGGATAAAAAAAAAAAAAAAAAAAAAAAAATTTATAAAATAAATATAAATATTACGAAACAAAATTATCAGACTTAGAATATGGCGAAAAAACACGATAAATTTTTTTAGAAAGGGCTTTACCTAATTTTCTTTCTCCATATGAAGAATTTATTATTATATCTTTTAAACATTCTTCATCATTTATTTTTTTAAAGTGCCTAATCAAATCAAAAGGAGTTTTAAAAACTTCAGCTATTTTTTTAGAAATATCTTCAGATATACCACTAATTTGCATTAGTTGAGAAATCCAAGTAGAATAATTTTTGTTTTCATTTGTATTGGAATTTGTTAATTGGTTTAAACTTAATGGTTTAACTTTGAAATAAGAGTTAGGTTTTCTAATTTTTGATTGATATAAATATTTGCAACATTTAAAAATATATTTATTTAAATGAGTTATGTTATCTAATTCTACCGAATCAATATGATAGCGTACTAATAATGCTGCAATGAAACTATCAAAATCTTTATTATTAATTATAATATTTTCATTTTTGTTTATATTTTCAAATTTATAATTTTCTTTTATGTTAGTTCTATCTAAAATTTCTCTTATTCCTATAAATATGCACATAATTCTAACATTTTTATATTCTTTTTGTAACTTCTCAACTTTATGAAATATATTTTTTTCTTTATCATACTGATACTCTAAATAATTTTCTTCAATTATTATTAAAATTAAAGAGAGAACATATTTTTCATCAATTTTAGTATCTTCATAATAGCTGGTATCACTTTCTTCGTGTAATGAAATTTTCTCACTTTTTTTTTCATTAATCAAAGTAAAGTGTGATTTATAAGAAAAATTTGTATATATAAAACATACACTATCAAAATGTATTGAAGGTTCTTGTATTTCTTTACTATCATAATTTAACATATTACTATAATTTGTATCATTTTTATCATTCTCTTCTTCATTTTTTAAAAAAGATTTTAAAATTTCATAATGTGTACTTAATTTTAAATCATTGCTAAATATTATTTTAATTTCATCCATTTCCAAAAATTTTTTTTTTTTTTTAATCCCTTTTATATATATATATATAAATTTAACTTTTTTTATTTTTATTGAAAGGACAGATTTATGTTTTTTATATATTTTTATTTAGTCAATTATTCATTTTAAATTCAACTTTTTTTTAAATAAAACATAATGTAAAACAACTGTAAAACTTAATAATTTTAACTTGATAAATTTTTATTATAAAACTAGAAAAGGAAATTAAAATAATATAACCAACATAATAATAATATGCTCATTCATCAATAATACCACATTTAACAAGCATTTTTAATATAAATAAAATAGTTGCATTTAAAAAAAAATAAATAATTTTTATTAATGATACTTTCGTATTAAATTTTAGAAATATTACTTTTTATATGATTAATTTTATTAAAATATTCAATTATATTTATTTTATCCTTTTTTATTATTGTTATTTATATTTTTTTTTTTTTTATTTTTCTGTTTTTTTTTTTATTACTTATAAAACTTTATGAAAAATTATTATTTCTTACAATAATAAAAAAAGATAAATAATATAAAGTACATATTTTCTTATTTTTGTATATAACCTTAAATTTTAAACTGATAGTTATTTAATTTACATTTTTCTTTCAAAAATATTAGTTAGTATATTTTGTTTTTTTTTTTAAATAATGATATAAAATATTTGACATATTGTATTTTTCTGTTGTCTTTTATTATTTATTTAATAATCTATCTCAAAAAAAAAAAAAAAAAAAAAAAAAAAAGAAAAATAAAATAATAAAATATATGTTTATATTATTGTAATTAAGTTGAAAATAATAAAATATATGTTTATATTATTGTAATTAAGTTGAAAATAATAAAATATATGTTTTTTTTATTGTAATTAAGTTGAAAATAATAAAATATATGTTTTTTTTTATTGTAATTAAGTTGAAATTAAAAAAAAATAAAGTTACTAATATATATTTTTTTGTTTTCATTTAATATATTTTACGATATAAATTTCATTCTTGAAAATATCTATAGATTAAAAAGAATAACTTAATTTATAAATGCATATAATTAAAAAGAAAAACTTCGTATATTTTAATTCTACAAAGATGAAAATTTGTCATTAAAGATAATACTATTTATAAGAGTATTTCTATAATATTTTTTTTAAAAAAAAATTGATTTTTTCTATTTACTAATTTTCGCATTTAATCTTGAATCAGATTAATAAAAAAAAGAAATAATGAAAAAAAATTAATTTTAAATAGTTATAATTTTATTATAAAGAAAATAATTTTTTTACTTAAATTATTTTTATGATTTAATACTTCTTTCTTTTTTTAATAATTGAAAAAAAAAAAAAGAAACCTTAAAAATTTATAGAAACTTACGAGTTATGAAAAAAAAAAAAAAAAAATTTAAATCTTAATTATAAAACAAATATAATACGTTTTGACTTAACTTTTTTTTTTTTTTTTATACATAATTATAGTTCTTTAAGGGCATCTAAGGAAAAAAAAAAAAAAAAAAAGTTTAATGAATAATTTGAATATATTTTTTGTTTTTTCCTACTTTTTTAATTGCTTTTAAAAATTTATAAATTCACATTTTATACATAAAAATATTATATGTTAAATAAATGTATTAAGCTATTTTAGTTATTTTTTTTTATTTATTTTTTTTTTTTTTAATATATTACAACATTATTCATAGGTTCAATTTGTTTATTATACATTTTGTTAATGTTATATAATTTTTTTTTTTTTATATTTATTCATTTTATATGCATAAATGAAAAGAATATTATTTTATTTACATGATTAATTTGTTTATTATTTATTTATTTTATTTTATTTTTTTTTTTTTTTTTATTAATTTTATGAATAAATAAGAACATTACATTTGCTGTAGGATCTGCTATTTAATATTATATTTTTAATATATAATTTTATATTATATATTGTACGACATTTTGTTAATTTTTTTTTTTTTTTTTTTTTTTTTTTTTTTATAATTTATGCAAAAGTAAAAGAATTGTCAAGATGAAATAATAAAAAAAAAAAGAAGAAAAAAAAAAAAATTATAAAGAAAAAAAATAAAATAATATATTTTAATGTGTTTCTTTTAAGATGTATGATATAAATAATGCAAGATGTGTTGAAATAAAAAGCGCAGAATTAGATGTATTAAATAGTGATGAATTAAAAAGGATTTCTCTTGGTAAATATGAAAATGAGCATTATGAATTTGAAAAAGTACAAAAAAGTGGAGTAACAACGAAACTTTACTATGATCCTAGATATGGGACAATTGATAATAAACAAATTTGTTCTGTTTGTTTTGAGAGGCATGAAAATTGTTTTGGTCATGTTGGCCATTTAGAATTTGTTTTACCTTTATTTAATCCTTTATTTTATAAAGAATTGCAAGAATTATTAAATTTAGTATGTTATAATTGCTATAACTTTTGTTGTTCTGAAGATGTAATATTTTTATTAAAACAGGTTTTTCAATTAAAAACACTCAATGAAATAGAAAGTACCAATAAACTTATTTATAAAGAAAACTGTGATTATGAATATTTAATTAGTGAAATAGAAAAATTATATAAAAAAATATGTAAAGATTCGGATATTTCTCTGGAAGACATAATCGAATCTATTAGTGATGAAGATGAAAGTAATACAGATAATAATTTGCATAATAATGACAATGATAATTTAACTACAAAAGGAAAAGAAAAAAATTACTTAGAAGAATTATCAGAAATAGACAACAAAGAAAATAACAAATTAAAAGAAAAAATTAACAAATATAAATTTGATGCTAATAAATTAGCTTATCAATCAAATTATAATTATGAAGAATATCTTATATTAAGTAAAACGATCAAAATGCATATGAAAAAAAGTAGTAAATGCTATTATTGTAAATTTCACAGAAATATATCAGCAAAAATATCGCAAAAGAGAGATACCATCAATTTTGTAGGAATTTATACAAAAAACTCTTTTTTTAAGAAATATTTTCCAAAAATGAAAAAAAAAGATGATGACAGTTTTGATATAAATGAATATGATGAGTTAAATTATGAAAGTGAAAATGAAGAAAAAAAAAAAAAAAGAAAGTTGGATGAAAGTGATCATTTTGTGGATATTAATGAAAAATATACCAATAATTTCAAAGATTATACATTTAATGAAAAAATGAAGAAAGAAATGAATTCTGATTCATCTATTGAACATTCTTTGAATAACAATGATAATAATATTTATGGAAATATTGATAATAATTTAAATGAAAGAAATACTTCATTTTCAGAAATGCTTGATAATTATAAAAAGCAAAATATAAAAGAAAAATGCACTATTCGTTTATTTAGTTTTCAAGTAATAGATATACTGAAAAAAATATTTGTAAAAAACAATAAAGAAATTATAGATTTGTTGTATCCTTTTACAAAAAAAGATGGTTATAAAATATTTTTTTTATATGACATGGGAATAAGTGCAAACAGATTTAGAAGTAGATATAGAGGTATGCATAAAAGAACAAAAATGGCTGGTACTTTATGTAAAATTAATAATTTTTTAAACTTATGTTTAAATGCAAAAAAAGAAATAGACTTTGATTCTTTATTAGAACATAATAAAAAGGAATTAACTTTATATAAACAAATGTTTTCTTTACTTTCATTAAAAATTAGATACAAATTAAATAATAATATAATGGATGATGATACTGAAATAACAAAAATGGAATTTTTAAAATGTTATTCATTGGTGTATCATAATAAAAGTACTTATATAAATATTCTTTTTAGTAGTTTACAAATAGGAGTAAATACTTTTTATGATAGCAATCTTGCAGACAAAATAAATAATAGGAATATGACAAATATTGGCATACGAGAAATTTTAGATAAAAAAGAAGGTATTTTAAGAAAAAATATTATGGGAAAAAGAGTAAATCATTGTGCTCGAACAGTTATTTCACCAGATACGTTTATTGAGACAAATCAAGTTGGAATGCCATTAGAATTTGCTAAAGTATTAACTGTTGATGAATATGTGACGCATCATAATTTAGAATATATAAAAAAGTTAATAGAAAATGGTCCACATATATATCCAGGTGCAATTAGTTATAAAGATTCTAAAGGAAGAGTATTTAAAATATCTCATGATTATGAACAGAGATTAAAATTATTAAAGCAGTTAGATAACATTAATTTTAGAAATGAAAACTGTTATATTGTTCATAGACATGCACGTGATGGAGATATAGTAATAATGAATAGGCAACCTACTTTACATAAATTTTCTATAATGGCTCATTATATAAAAATATTTGAAAAAGAAAAAATTTTCCGATTAAATTACGTTAACTGTAGTTCATATAATGCAGATTTTGATGGTGACGAAATGAATATGCATTTGCTACAAACCCCATTAGCTAGAGCGGAAGCTAGCCATTTAATGAATTGCGATTTTCTATTTACTAGTTTTAAAGATGGATCTCCACTAAGAGGGTTAGCACAAGATTTTATCTTAGGAGGTTTACATCTGACTTCATTGGAAACCTTTTTGAATTATGATGAATACTGTAATTTGTTGCAATGTTCTTTAAATTGTTTAATTTCTCAGAAAAATTCTTTCTTCTTTAAAAAAAAAAAAAACATGCACAAAATAGATGATACTACTACTACTACTAATAATAATAATAATAATAATAATCAAAATACTCCATACAATAATAAACAAAACTTCAATTCTTTTAGTGGTAATAATGTAAAAATAACCAATTACAATTATTTAGATCCATATGCAAATATTTTAAATCAAATAAATTTTAGCATAGTTACTGATGAACCAGCAATACTTTTTCCAAAAAAAATATGGACAGGCAAGCAATTAATAACAAGTATTTTAAAAACGATTATTGATAAGGTAGCTGTAGAGACTTTTAACAAAAATAATGATAATGAATTTATGAAAAATTATAAAGGAATAAATTATACATCAAAAGCAAAAACTTCAGCAGAGTTGTGGTCTTTTGATCCTGTTAAAGAATGTGAAGTCATTATTAAAAATTCTGAATTGTTACAAGGAATTCTTGATAAGTTTCATTTTGGTGCAAGTTCAAATAGTCTTATTCATTTGTGCTTTGAGTTATTTGGACCTAAAACTGCTGGTGTTTTGTTGGATTGTTTTGGTCGTTTGTTTATAAGTTTTTTACAACTTCGTGGATCTAGTTTAAGTCTTTATGATTTTATTTTAAACAAAGATGCTAAAAGAGAAAAATCCTTAATAAAAAAAAGAATTTCCTTCACTGGATTTTATTTACAAAACCTTTTTGTTCATTCTATTGCAAAATCGTTAAATGCAGATATTAATGATATGAATTCTTATGCGAAGAGAAAAAAGGAATGTAATAATGAAAAAAATGACATAATTATTAACAAAATGTATGACTCATATAAGAAAAAAGAAGAAATTATAAGTTATTTTGAACAAAAAAAAGGAAAACAGTTGAAATTAAGTAGTAATTCAAATAAATATATGAAAGAAGAAAAAGAAGCGAATTATTCGAAAAAGAAAAGTGATATTCTAGGTAGTATAAGTAATTATAAAAATATGGATAACATGAAAAAGGAAAAAGAAATGGAATTAAAAAAAAATTATGGAGTTACAGATGATAATATACTAAAAGAAAAATATATAGACCTAAAAGAAGAAAAATATTTCATAGCTTTATTAAATAAAAAAATTGAAGACATTTGTGCACAAAAAATAAAAGAAGAAAAGGGTACATTTTTTATAAATAATGAAAATACTAGTAACTTAGATGATAAAAAAAGAAGAGAAATGGATTCATCTGATAGTGATAATATATTTAAAAGAAATTTTACTTTATATGAAAAGTATATAAATAATAAAGATGATATATATAATTGTAAACAGGATGAAAAAAAAGATTCTATAATTTTAAATACGGTAATACACAAATTGTATAATTCTATTAAGGAGCCTTCATTTTTTAGTAATCCTACATTTACAGGAAAAAAAATTATAAAAATTATTGAGAAAATTCTTGATTTTTTAAAAGAAGCAAAATGCAATAAAAGACTAAAAATATTTATAATATTCGAATTGTTTCAAAATAAAAATATAATGAAATATTTTCCGTCATTGATGAATTATTTACATGACTTTAATTATGATTTAAGTAACGAAGAGATAATAAAAAATGTAGTAAATAATATTTATTTCGAAGAATATTGTCCTACATCCCCTTTTAAAAATCCTATATCATTAAATAAAGATAATATAATAAAAAATAAGGATGAATATAAATTAAATAAATTTATTAATTTTTATGAGAGTAGTATACATAAAAAAGAGGACGATGCTTATACGAAAAAGGAAATTACTAATAGTGTTGATAATATTAGTAATAATGATGATTATGAATTAAATATAAAGGAAATAAGTCTTCATGATAAAAAATTAATAAAAAATTGCTTAATATCAAGTTTTCCATCATTTCTCTTAAATGATGATATATGTAATTTATCATATAACGACAAATATCAATATTTTGAAGAATATTTAAAGGTTAAAGAAGAAAAAGAAGATGGTTATTTTAAATTTTATGATATGAAAGATATTTTTTATAAAATGGAATATCTAATAAATAATTTTTTTTCTTTAAATAGATTTGATTTTGATACTTTAATTGATTCTTTATTTCAACCATATTTATGTAGAGTATCATCTAGTACTGATCATTTGATAAACATGAATAATTTGATTAATAAATTTTTAAATAATGGTTTTAGTAATATGATATTTACAGGTGCAAAAGGAAGCAAAGTCAATTATTCTATGATTTGTGGTATATTAGATCAACAATATTTAGAAGGAAAGAGAGTTCCTAGAATGAAATCAGGAAAAACACTTCCGAGTTTTCATAGGTATGATTATGGTGCTAGATCATGTGGACTAATTACTGATTGCTTTTTAGAAGGATTGAGACCTCAAGAATATTTTTTTCATTGTATGTCAGGAAGAGAAGGATTAATAGATACAGCAGTAAAAACAGCCAAATCTGGTTATATTCAAAGATGCTTAATAAAATGTATGGAATCTGTAGTTTTACATTATGATGGAACGGTTAGAAATGAAGACAATTCAATTATTCAATTTTTATATGGAGAAGATGGTATAGATCCTTCAAAAACAGCTTACTTAGATTCATCAAATGATTTGCTTTATAATTACAATTTATCATTTAGCAAATATTTAAAAAATAATGTTCATGAAAAAATATTAAATAATGAAGATATATTTCAAAATCATATAAGAAAATGGAAAGATGAAGAACCCGTAATTTGCCATTATAATCCATATACTTTTATTGGGAGTGTATCAGATAAATTTAATAAAAAATTAAGTAAAACTTTTTTCAATAATTTTAATTTTCCTAATTATCGTGATTTACCAAAAGATTTTGATACCTTGTCTACATTACTTTTGAAATCAAAATATTTTAATTCTTTATGTAATCCTGGTGAATCCATTGGAATTTTAGTTGCTCAATCTTTTGGTGAACCTGCTACTCAGATGACTCTTAATACATTTCATTTAGCAGGTACAGAAAATGTTACTATGGGTATTCCAAGGTTAAAAGAAATTTTTCTTACTTCAAAATTAACATCTAAACCAATGATATATGTACCAATAAAAATTGAATTGAAAACCAATGACATCAATAAAATGAAATTATATATTACCAACATTGCTGATAAAATATTAAACAGCTATAAAAGTATTTGCTTAAGTGACGTTGTTTATGGTGTTGGAGTAGAAAGAAAATTAATATTAAAAGAAAATAAAAATAATGTCCATTATATTAATGGATCTGAATTTGATGATGAAAAAGTTAGTAGTAATATTGATGTAAATGTACAAGTAGCTAAAATAATGAATGTTCTTAAAAATGTTAACATAAGTTTCGATTGTAAAAAAGAATGGAATTATGAAATTATTATTCAATTTGAAAATCTTTATCATTTTTGTAAGATATACAAACAAATATCTATTCCTTTTATCCTTCATAAAGTTACAAGTGCTATTCTTACTTCTGTTCTTAATAAAATTCAAGAGAGTCTCATATTTCATAACATTAATAGTATTAGCTCATTTAACCATGAATACTATGATGAGTTATATGATTTTATTAGCAAAAAATTAGTTACAGAATTTAATTTTAATGTGGAAAAATATGAATATAAAGATGATGAAGGTCAAATAAATGCGAAATTGAAATATATGGCTAATGAAAATAAAACAGACAAATCGGGTGATAAACAAAATGACGATCAAGATGATGTAAATGAAAATTATAGCAATTTACAAAATAAAAATGCATATAATAATAACGTAGGTGATTCTAGCTATAATGGTAAAAAAAATAAAGAATTTAATGTTCATTCAGATATAGAAGATAATGATATGTCTGAAAAGGAAGAAAATATTTATAAAGGAAAAAAAAAATGGGAAGGAGAAACAGAATCAGAAGCTGAAAAGGAGGAGGAAGAATCGGAATCAGAAGAAGGAAAAGGAGATGAGAATGAATACGATGAAGATGATGTGATTGATAGCGAAGTTGAGAGTGAGAAAGATGAAGATTATAATGAAGAAAATAAAAACAAAGTTGAAAATGAGAAATATGGAAATGATGATGATGATGATGATGACGATGATGAAGATGAAGATGAAGAAAAAGTTGAAGAGGAAAATAAACAGATGAAGGAAAAAGATAATATATTAAATAATAATAATGTATGCAGGTATGAAAAAGATATGTCTAAATTAAAAAACAGTAAAAATACTAAATCGGATAAAAATAAGAATGAAAAAAATGATGAAAATGTTAACCTACATGAAAACAGTTATTTTACTAATAGAAATTCAAGTGATGAATTAAAATTATCCGAATCTTCCAATGATTCAGGCACTGTGAATTATTTTTCTTCAGAAGCTAGTGTTACACATCATGTTTCAGTTGAATCAGATGATTCCAATAATATAAAAGATAAAATATGTGGTGAAAATTCTCATCATAAAAAAAATATATTGGATAAAAATAAAATGAAGACAAAAGAAAAAATTAAAGCATCAACAATAACAGGATCAACGACAGTTTCATCACCAGCAACGTCAACGATATCTACTCCAATAAAAAAAATAGATGAAGATACAGAAGAAGAAAAAAAAGATGAAGATGAAGAGGAAGAAGAAGAAGAACGAAAACAAAAAGAGAAAGATGAAGAAGAAAATTTTACAAAATCATTTGAAAATATGTTATATAATTACAAAAATAACATTAATTTAGGTGATTCTGAAAGCGATGAAGATGAAGAAAATGGAGAAAAAAAGAATGAACAGAAATTTGTTAAAAACATTATTGATAAAATAAAAAGTAGTTTACTTCGTTTTGTTAAAAAAATCAATTTTTCTCCTATTACTTGGACTTTGAAATTTGAAGTTGGATGGGATATTAATTTTTTTCCTTATCCCATTGATTTTTTAACTTACTTAAAATCAGAAATTTCGAAAGAAACATTATACAAAGTAAAGGATTTAAATAATCCAAAAATATTAAAAGGAAAAGATATAACTCATAGCGGTTCAGAATATGAGTTACAAATAGAAGGAAAAAACATATACAAATTATATAATATTAAAGATAAATATATTGATAAAACAAAACTATATTGCAATGATATTTATGCAATAGTAAAAACTTATGGTATTGAAGCAGGCAGATTATGTATAACAAAAGAATTGAAAAAAGTTTTCGATGCATATGGTATTAAAATTGATTTTAGGCATTTGTCATTTATAAGTGATTTTATGACTCATACAGGTAAAAAAAAAAAAAAAAAAAAAAAAAAAAAAAATAATAATAACAAATAAAAATAATTGTATAGCATTATATAAATATATACAAATATAATTAATTTATATTTTTTTTTTTCACATATTTTTATGTAAAATTATTTAAATTATTCTCTTTTTTGTGTTTTTATTTTATTTTATTTTTATTTTATTTTTTTTTTTCTCTCCTTTATGACATCTATTTTATTATTTTTTTTTTTTTTTTAATATGATTTTTCCTTATTTTTTTAAAGGTGATTTGAAAGCATTTAATAGACATGGAATGGGGAATTTTCGAAATGTTCTTCATAAAATGAGTTTCGAGTGTGCAACAAATTTTTTAATACAGGGATGCGTACATAAATCAATTGGTAAAAAAAGAAAAAAAAAAAATAATTCATTTTCTTTTATAAATATATATATATATATATATATATATATATACATGTTATATATATGTTAAATTGTCCATTTAAACATTACATTATAAATTTTTTGTACATAAACTGTATTACTATAGTGTATATCTCACATTTTCTTTTTCTTTTTCTTTTTTTTTTCATTTATGCAAATGTTTTTTTTTTTTTTTTTATATATGTATAATTTTTTCTCTATATTTATTATTCTTTTATCTTTTTTTATAGATCATTTATCAACAGCATCAAGTAGTTTATTCTTTGGAAAACACATAAAAGTAGGTACCAACCTAGCTGATGTTATAACATGCATAGGAAAGTAAATGTATTTTAATATAAAATAAAATTTTTTAAAATTTTTTTTAATATTTTGTAATATAATTATAATATTATTACTTTTTTTTTTTTTATTATTTTATTTCTTTTTTATTTTGATTTTGATTTTTATTTTTTTTTTTTATTTCTTCTTTTTCTTCTTTTTATATATGCAACAAAATTTTTATAAAGATAAATTAAAAAATTTTATTTATCCTTTTTTTAATAATATTCAATTTAAATGAAACTCACTTTATAAACTGCATAATTAACAACAAAACATTTTTCTTAATTATCTTTTTAAAACAGTAAAACTTATAAAAAAAAATATAATATAAAATTAAACAAGATTATACTATTAAATTTTCAATATATATATATATTTTTCTTCATTCATAGAAATTTATATTTAAATCAAAAATATTATTTTTAATACTATAATGAAAATATGATATAATTTTTAAACATAAAAAAATATAAAAAAATTCTAAAAGGGAAATTTGTTATAATAGTTTAATTATTTTATTAATACATTATATTTTTATGTATCTAAAACATCTATATCTTAGATTAACTTTTTATGTAGCACATAGTTTAGCAGTTTTTTTTTTTTTTTTTTTTTTTCTCTTATATTTTTTAATATTTATAATTATATATATATATTTTTTTCTATAATTTTGAAAAAATTTTAAATATAAACATTTAGATTATATATTTTATATCCATTTATATTATTAACAAAATATTTGATTTAATATAGAAATTAACCTTGAAGAAAAACTAATAGACGCAAAAAAAAAAAAAAAAATAAAAAATGTAAGTTCAGATTGAAAAAAAGGATTTTAATATATATTTGAAATGGAATAAAAATAAAATAATTTAACATTGGAAAAAAGATAAACCTCTTTTTTTAATTTTTATGACTTAGAATTAAGAATTAAGAAATCTTAGTCATAAAATAAAGCGAAATGAGTGAAAGAGATGGGGAAATTCATAAGGAATATAAGGAGGAAAATATATTAGATGATAAAGAAAAAGAGTTTAGAGGTAACCAAAATGAACTAAATGAAAATGATACTAAAAATAAAAGTGACAGAACTTATATAGATCCTAAAATGTATAATAAATTCAAGAATGATGGTTCTTTTTTAGAACAGGTTTTCATATTGCTGAAGTTTTTTTTAAATTAAATAAAAATTATATAACTTATTCTTCTTACCTTTCCAATTTATCCATACTTATTTTTTTCATAATTCTTTTTTGTGCCATATTCATAAAGAAATAATTAAATTTATTTATTTTTTTTTTTTTTTTTCCTTTTATATTTAGGTATTAGCACTACAAAAAGAAAAAAAAGTAAGAAAATCAAAAACATCAGAAAACTCAGAACCAAAAAAAAAAAAAACAAAAAAAAAGGATGTGGAAGAAAAAAAGGAAAAATCATTAGATTCTAATGTGAAGGACGAACAAGATGATGTTGAAGATGAAAGAGAAACACAAATTAAAAATGAATATATTGAAAAAATAAATAAAATGAAGGAACAAGGATTTTTCACTGATAAGGGAATAGGAGCAGGATTAGTTAAATAAAAAAGAAAAAAAAAAAAAATAGAAGTAAAAATAGAAATTATTTTTTCTTTTTAAAATTTTAAAATAATTAATTTTAATAAGTATTATTTTAATTTTTTTTTTCTTTCATAAATCATTTTCATTCTGTAAATCTTTTTCTTAAAAGGTAATATTTAGAAACTGTTAAAATCTCAATATTTTTTAAAGAAATTTTTAAAAAAATAATTTTCAACATGATAAATCTGTTTCGTTAAAAAAATACTCCTATTTATTTTTTTTCTTGTTTATTCTTTTTTTTTTTTTTTTTTTTTTTTTTTTGTTTATATGGTAGTTGTTAAATTTCTCTTTTAATATTCCATATAAGATATTGCATATTTTTATTTTTGCTCGAATTTACTTTAAAAATATTTATTAGAATAATAAACTAATAATAAAAATTAATCATATTTTATTATATTTTATATATTTATATATTGAGGTATATAAAAAATGATTAATCTTAGAAAAAAAATGCCAAAAGAAAAAGATTTTTCTTCTAAAATTTTCTTAATAATTGTTTTTTCTTTTCTCATAACTTATTTTTTTTTTAAAGTAAAATTAAAGAGAGAATAAAACCAGTAGTATCTTTATTACAGAAAACTAATAGTATAATGGATAATAAAAATATAAATGTATTATATATAATAATACTGAAGTGAAAATAATTAATTTTTTATATTTTTTATTTTTTTTATCATTATTTTATATATTTATATTAATTATATTTAATTTTTTTATAATTTTGTATACATATATATATATGTTTTTTTATTTATATATTTGTTGTTTTTAAGTTTGTCTATTTTTCATTTTATTATATCGTCATATTTCTTTATATTAGTTCCTTTTTTTTTTTTTTTTTAAAGTAATTATATTTTTCATCAATATTTCTTTTTCTTTTTCCTTCTCTTTTTATTTTTATTTTTATTTTTTTTGTTCTTGTCTTAAAAATTTTTTAAGATTATAATTTTTATTCAAATAATCAAAATTTAAATAAAAGTAAATTATTTATTTACACTTTTTCACTTTTCTTTAATAAAAAAGTATGAAATTTTTCCCTTAAATTTTTATATTTTTCTATTTTTTTTTTTTCAAATATTTTTTTAAGTTCATTTTCTTCCTTTAAACCTTTTTTTAAAAATATTTGTGCCAAACAAATATCTTCTTTTTTTATTTTCTTGTCGTCAAGAAACACTAAACGGGGGATATCTGCGTATAATATAAATATATATTGTTATTATTATTAAGTAAAATTTTTTTTTCATTGTTTTGAATTTAGTAAATTTAGTTCATACTTGCAATCAAGTATTTTGAAACATATTTAATTTCATTTGTGAATGGATTATTTTTTATAAATAACGTTCTTAATTTTTTTATTTTTTTAATTAGTATAATGAACTCGCATAAAAAGGAAAATTTCTTTTTAGTTACTGAATCCATTTCTTCTATTTTCTGATGATACTTTATAGAATCAGAATTTTCATTTATATTTAATTCTTCATCAAAATTTTTATAAAAACTAAAAAAATCAATTTCTTTGTTTCCATTACCAATAGACTTCATTGTATTTTCTTTTTTTATTTCTGATGTACTTTGTTTTTCAACATAACTATCTATGAATTTTTCGCAGTCAGATATACTTGATATTTCATATTTACTACTGAAACTTATATTATTACCAGAAATATCTAAATGGGAAAGATTTTGAAGTTCACTAACCTCTTCAAGATCCTTAAAAAAAAATAAAAATACATTTTTTAAAACATTTAAAAAAAAAATAAGCGAAAAAATATAAAAAGAAAATTTAAAGGAAATATTTAGTATTACTATAATATTTTCAATTAAATTATTAGATATATTTAAGGTTTGTAACAATTTTAAATGCTTTAAATTTTTAATTGTTTTTATTTTATTATTAGACAAATTTAAAATTATTAAGGAACTACATTCAATATTTTCAATAGTGCTTATATCATTGTTTTGTAAATATCTGAATTTAATATAAACCAATAAAGGTTAAAAAAATAAACATATAAAATATATAAATATATATATATATATATATATTAAAACGTTATTACTTCTTTCTATATTATTATTGTTATAAATAATCTAATGAAAATTAAAGCATATATACATTACACTACTAATATATAATATATCATTATAAATGCAATGATTATTACTACTTATTTTAATAGTTTTGTGTTTTTAACAAATTTCATTAATTCTACTACTAAATAATTATAATAAAAATACTGATATATTTATATTTTAATATAATGCTTTTTTTTTTTTTTTTTTTTTTTTTTTCTTATACAATGCTTTTAAATTTGTTAGACCATCTAAATTTTGTATTTTTTTAATACAATTATTATTTATATATAAACATTTTAAATTTTTAAATGTTGATAATCCATCTATATTATGGAACCCTTTCATATGTAAATACAAAACATTATTTAATTCATCAGTTTCATATAAATTATTTTCTATAAGTTAAAAAAAAAAAAATATTTATTCATTCATATTAGCTAATTTTAAATTCTTTATAATTTTGATGAAATTATGATAAAAGAAAATTTTAACCTCTACATATTTTTTTAATAATTTTGTAATTCATTATCTTTTTATCATCTAGAATTATATTATTTTCCTCCATTTTGTTATATATTAAGTTTTTTTTTTTTTTTTTATATAAATAATTATTTAAAATGGATTTAATAAACTCTTAGAATTTTACTTAATGAACAAGGATAAATTATTAGTTATATCAATGTGTGAAATAATATATATAGCTATATCTTTTTTTTGTTCTCATTTATATACATGTTAATTCACTTATAAATTACATTACAGTCACACAATAACAATTAATAGAAAAAAAAAAAAATAGAAAAGAAAAATTATTAACAGAATAAAAAATATTAATATAAATGTAAATCTAGTATATTTGTAAAATATGGAAAATGTATAAAAATTTAAACTTTTTAAAAATAAAATATAGACAAATAATTTGAGAAATTTCTATAAAAAGAAGAGATTTATTTATTAAAAAAAAAAATAAATAAATAAATAAATAAATAAAGTATTCTTCTTGTTAGAATTTTTTTTTTTTTTTTATAGAAAAAAAAAATAATATATAAAAAACGGCTCGTTTATATTCAAATATTTTCATACATTTTTCCTAACTAAAAATTTAAAAATATAAAATGAGAAATTTTTTTTTTTTTTTTTTTTTGCTAGTATTCATTTGTGTGCATATATTTTTTATTTGTTTATTTATTTTTTCTTTTAACATATATATATATATGTACATGTACATGTACATGTTTTTTATATTATTTATTCAAAAAAAAAAAAAATAGTAATTAATATTTTTTTTCCTCTTGAAATTTATTTGGGTTAAGAGTTATACATTTGGTTATATCATTTGTTTTGTAAATTCCTATCATTCTATCACATAATTCAAACATTTGATTTCTTAAAGAAATTACAATAAATTGAGCATCGCTAGTCTTTGTTTTAATATAATGAGAAATAATAGAGACATTTTTAAAGTCAAGAGCTGCATCAATTTCATCCATAAAATAAATAGGATTTGGTTTAAAATAATGAAGAGCAAAAACTAATGCTAATGAGCTTAAAGTTTTTTCTCCTCCTGATAAGTTTTGTATATGTTTCCAACTTTTTTTTGGGGGTCTAACTGAAAATAAAATTCCTTCATTAAAAATTTCTGAAGAATCAATTATTTCTAATTCAGCGTCACCACCTATTGCAATCATTTGATACATTTCTTTTAATTTAACTGAAATAATATTAAATGCTTTTAGAAATTCTTCTCTTCTTTTATTACATAAACTATCATACACTTTTTTAATTTTATCTTTTTCTTTTTTTGCCTTGTTTACATCTTTTCTTCTTTTTTTGTACTCATATAGTTTTAAATTATAATCTTGAAAAATTTTTAAGTTGGGTGCTTTCTTTTCTAGTATACATAATTTATTTTCAAGTTTTGATTCTATATCTTTTTTATTTAATGATTCTAATTCTTCATTACTTAAATTAATATTATCATATTCATTTTCTATTTCATTAAATTCTTTGTTATCACAAAAAATATCCTCTAATTCTTTTAATTCATCATCACCTTTTAATTTTTTTTTTTTTTTTTTTTTTTTTCTCGAACATTTTGAATTATTATTATCGTTTAATTTTCTTTTTTTGTTATATTCGTCATTAATATTACATAGCATTTTGTTATCTTCTTCATTATTTTCATTCCTATCACATTTAATATTATGATCCTCTTCTTTATTTTCTTCTTCTCTATCTTTCCTTTTTTCTTCCTTTTCGTCTTCTTCTTGGTCTTTCTTTTCATCTTCCTCTTCCTCTTCTTCATCATCTTCATCTTCTTCTTCTTCATCTTCTTCTTCTTCATCTTCCTCTTCTTCATCTTCCTCTTCATCTTCCTCTTCATCTTCCTCTTCTTCCTCATCCTCATCCTCATCCTCTTCCTTTTCATCTTTTCCATCTTCCTTATTTTTTTCGTCTTCATTTTCTTCAGTTTCCTCTTTGTTCTCACCTTTTTCTTCATTTTTTTTTTTTTTTTTGCTTAATAACTCATTTCCTTTTATATCACATATTAAATTTTCTTGTATAATCTTATCTGATTCCTTAATTAATTCCAAATATTCATTTATTTTCAATTCATAATGTTTATTTTTTGCCTTAAATTGTTCCATTTCCTTTTCAATATGCTCAATTTTATATACAATATCAACGTTTTCTAAATCCTTTTTAGATATACTTTCATCTATTTGCTGTTTTTTTTTTTGATTTTCTTCAATTTTTGTTTGCAGTTCATTTAAAATATTCGTTAACTTTTCAATTTCTTCGTACACTTCACATCCTTTCGTTTCAATACTTTTTAATTCATTCTCTAATTCTTTTTCATTGGCTTCATATTCTTCAATTTCCTCAGTGAATTTTAAAATATCTTTATCACTCTTTTCTAAATTGGCTAAAGCATTTACCTCTTCGTTATTATGTTTTTCTATTTCATCTTTTAATATATTTAATTGTCTTTCAGCATTTATATATTTACTTTTTAACTGTTTTTTTTTTTCTCCTCCAACATTTTGTAACTCTTCATAATACTTTTTTACTTTATTTTCTTGAGCTTTGAGAATAATTTCTATTTTACTTTTTTCGTTATTTTTTTCTTCTATTAATTCTTTTAATGATTTTAATTCTTTTTCTTCCTCTTCAGTTAATTTAGGGGTTTCCGAATTTTGTAATTGATCATCGATATCTTTTAGCTGTTTTTTATAATTATCTATTCTTTTTTTTGCTATTTCAATTTTACATTCATTATCTTCAATGAAAGTATTTAAATCTTTAATATCACTTAATAAAGAATTTTTGTTTTTTTTTTTTTCATCAATATTTTTATTTAATTCCTTAATAATTTTCTCTGAATTTAATAAATCGGTTTCATCATATTCACTAGTTTTAATACTACTAACATTTCCTTTTAAATGTTTATCTATTCCTCCTCCACATATCCTACCATCATTTTCTATTAATTCTCCATTTAATGTCACCACTCTTTTTTTATGAGAATAACCAATTACATGAGCTTCATCTAGATTATTTGCTAATAGTGTTTCTTTTAAAGCGTAATAAAAGCAAATTTTATATTTCTCATTTTTAAATTTAATAAAATCAATTAATCTATGCACATTTGGTAGAATAGGTTTATAATTTTCCTCATTTTTTATCATTACGTTCAATAAATTTTTTTCTAAGATTGATAAAGATAACACATTTACTCTTCCTAAATTTTCTTTTCTAACTTCTTCAAATAATAAAACGGCATCATTTGGATTTTCTACAACAATCAAATCAGAGCAATTATTTCCTGCTATAATAAAAGCTTTTTCATATTTTTTATCAATATATCCTAAATCCCCTAACATTCCATGAATTCCTTTAATTTTCGTTTTTTTTAAATTATATATAAATTCATGTAATTTGTTTTTAGTTTTATCTGTGATTACTTCTTTTTTTATAGTTTCATATTTTACATTTTCTTGTATTAACTTGTCATTTAATTTCTCTATATTTTTTTCTAATAGATCTAAATCATTCTGCTTTTCCTTTAATACTTTTTTTTTTTCTTCATCTAATTTTATCATATGTTTTGACTGTATATCCTTTTCTTTTAATTCATTTAATATTTTACTTTGAAGATATTTTAAATTTTCAATATGAGTTAAGTATTCCTTCTGTTTTTTTTCAATGATATTACATTTATTAGTGCATTCTGAAATGCTTTTTATTAAAATATCATAACTATTTTGTAAAGGAGCTAATTTTTTTTCTTCATTAGAATATATTGTATTAATCTGATCTGTTTCATGTTTTATTTCTTCATTATATTTTTCTAATTCTTCTTCACATATTTCTAATTCCTTTTCCAATGTTGGCAATTTATTTTTTTTTATTTCACTCAATACTTTTTGTTTTTCTTCTATAATTTTTTTATATAACGGAATTTTTTTTTCTTTTAATTCTTCTCTTTTCACGTATAAATTTTGCATTTTTTCTACAATAACTAATAATTCTTTTTTTATATTTTCATCTTCAGTTGTTAGTTTTTTAAATTCATTATCCGCTTTATTTTTTTTTCTCATAATGTCTTCTTCTTCATTTTCTAAATTACTTAAGGTAATATTCATATTTTTTCTATCTTCTAATAAATTCTTATATTCTTCATTATGATTATCTCTTTTTTCAATATAACTTTGAAGCTCTTTTTCTTTATTTTCTATAACTTTAGATGATTCATATTGATCTTTTTTATAAATAATAATATATAGTTTGTAAGTATATTTCTGCAAAGAAATAAAATATTTTGCTTCTTTTTTTGGTGCTGATAATTCTTTTAATTCGTTGTATACATGTTTAAGTCTATTAACTTTTTCATGATAATTTTCTTCACTTTTTTCTAATTTTTCAAAATTTTCATTAATTTTTTCAATATATATATTTGTTCCAATAATATCTTCTAAATATTCTAATAATCCTTCTTCATTTTTATTTCCTTTTGGATTCATTTGAGCAATTTGTTCTACTTCTCCTTGTAAAATTAGGAATCTATTATTATTTAAATCAATTCCTTTTTTATATAACAAATCAACAACTTCTTTTTGATTAACTACTTTGTCATTTATTCTATATTTCGATTGATTATCGATAGTAGCTTCCCTACTAATAATGAAATTATCAAAGTTTTTTTCATTATCATAAGTGTTATCATATTCTACTTCCTTTTCACAATCATCGTCATTTTCATCAATAGTTTTAAAATAAATTGATACTTTTGTATAATTATTATTCATTGAATATTTTGAATTATGTATAAGATCACTTAATTTATTTTGTCTTATTTTTTTTGCTCTTCTACCAAATACAAAAAGCATAGCATCAATTATGTTACTTTTACCACTACCATTCGGTCCAACTATACAACTAAACTTTTTATAAAATGGACCAATTACTTTTATACCTGAATAGCTTTTAAAATTTTCTAATACTAATTTTTCAATTATTATTCTTTTACTACTTTTTTTAATATTATTAACACTTAAAATATTTTCATTTTCTCCCTTTTCTTCTATCTTACTTAATTCATTTCCTTTTTCTTCTGTATTTAATATACTTAGAATGTTCATATCATCTTTTTGTTCCTCATTTATATAAATATTTCCATTTAATTTTATATCATCTTTCATTTTTGTTATCTTTTTTTTTTTTTTTTTTTTTAAAATACATACATTTGCTAATATATACTTTTTTAATTATATAAAACATATGTATACCTGTCTATTATGACAAGTATCTTCTTTTAAAATATTTTATAATATTTCTAAAATTAATACATTTGCTTATTTAATTCTTTTTTTTATTATTTTTTTTTTTTTTTGTAATTATTTTACAAAACTTATAAATAATTTATTAAATTTTTTAAATCATAATTTTATTATAAATATTTCTTATTATTAAAATTTTTTTTTTTTTTAATTAATTAAAATTACTTTCATTTACATTATTTTCTACATATTTATATATGGAAATATTTTTATATTTATTTATATTTTCTTCATTTCATTTTTTGTGTGCACCTTTTATCTTTATATAATTATACACATTTATATATTTAAATTTAGGTATTTTCTTTAATATATCAATTACTGTATTTTTTTTTTAATTTTTTCTTATAGAATTTATAATCATATGTATTCATGTATGTTTTTTGTATTGCTCTTCTTTATTTTATTGTCTTCTATAATTTATCAAAAGTTCTTCCAGTATTTCTTCTCTAATATATTTTTTTTTATTTTTATTTACATCTGTAAATAAAAAAAAAAATAATAAATAATTAAAAACTTGTAAAATTTAGCTAAAAAAATATATTGCTATTATATTAAAAAAAACAAAAATATGCAAGATTTTATCCATATTTTTAGTTAAAATAAATCTTAAAACAATTTTGAAATTAAAAAAAAAAAAATAAAATAAAATAATAAAAAAGATTAATATGTTGTATATTAACAATTTCCTTTTTAATAATTAGAAATTTTTTTAACTTTGTTTTTTTTTTTTTTTCTGTTTTTTTTGAAAAATATACTTTATGATACATTTAAACTTTTATATTATTTGATTTTATATACAATGTTAAGTTTTTAAAGATTATAAGAAGAATAACATTAAAAAAA
>NW_021628323.1:331232-352995 GCF_900005855.1 Plasmodium gallinaceum | reverse complement strand
AGCGAAAAAGAATATCAAAGATTATTTAAAAATAAAAAATAATGATATATATATATATATATATATATATATATAATATACCTAAACTAATTGATCAAATGTGATTTTTTTTTTTAAAATAGAAAAACAAAAACAAATTTTTTAATTAAATAAATTATTCATTTTAAAAGTATAATGAAAGTTTATATATACATATATTTTTTTTTTTTTTTTTTTTTTTTTTTTTTGTAAAGATACTTTTTGAATCATATTTTTTCTATTATAAAATTAATATGAACTTAATTTTTTATTTATGTACTTATTTTTCCTTTTTTCAAATTAAACATTTAAAAAAGAATAAAAGTTATTATTAGAATAAAAATGATAAATGAAAAAATAGCAACGTATACATATAAAATAAAAAAAAAATAAAAATGCAATAGATTTTAGAAGTTTAAAGATAAATATAGTGTATATGTTTGCAAAATAAAATAAAAAATAAAAATATCATAAAGAAATATTTATAATGTTCATTTACTAATCATATATATACTATCGGAAATGCAAACACATTTATCTTTTACAAAATTTCAAAAGTTTTTATTATAAATACATAAGATTTATTTTACTTTTTTGTTCTTTTTATATTTCTAATTTGTTTTTAAAAGATATATTATATTCCTAATTTTTTTTAAATAGATTTTCATAAATGTTCCTGAGTAAATTATTCTATTTTCCAATAAAAAAAAAAAAAAAAAAAAAAAAAAAAAAAAAAGACCTGAATATCTCTGAATAATAAATGAAAAAAATGGATTTTGATTTTTATTTAAAAAAAAATTTTCTTCTTTTTTACATTTATTTTTATGTAATTTTACAATTACTATTTTTTATTATTAGAATCTCTTATTCTTAATAATAAAAACTATTTTGTATTACTATTTTAAAACAAAAAAAAAAAAAATTTAAAATAAAATATCAGAATGGTGAATTTAATTTACATTATCTTAGGTTGTGTTCATTGTAATTTAAGTTGATAACTATATAATTCTTATTAATAGGAATTTTATTTTCTTTAAAAAATAAGAAAAGTTTCATTATTTTAATTTTAAATTATGTTTAGAAAATTATTCTAAATTTACATACATATATATATATATTCGTAATATATAAAATACTTTATAGCATACTTTTTTAGTTGATTCATTAGATTTATTTTAAATATATCTTAAATGAAAAAAAGATGATAAATTTATATATTTTTGTAATATTATTTTAATAAAAAATAAAAAGAAAAAATTTTTTATACATAAATTATCTGAAAAATGAAAATGTTTTTATTTTAAAAAGAACAAGAATTTATAGATATATTTACATAATATTAAAAAAAAAAAAAAATATAAAAGTGAAAAATACAAAAAAAGGATGTAAAATAAAAAAAAAAATAAGAAAAATATAACTACTTACATTTCAAAAAGAATGTTAGTGTAAAATATAAAAAAGTATATTAAAATAATATATATTTATAAAGAGAAAAATATATATATATATATATTATCATGTAAATTAAAAAGAAAATAAAGATACATATATATATATATATATAATATAAAAATAAATGATAGATTGTAATTAGGATAAAATTTTATTTTCTATTTATATAATTTTTTATCATTTATTTTTGATAATATTATAATTATATATATATATATATCTTTTTAATCATTATATATGTTCAATTTTGAAAATGGAATACGAAGCAAAAGAACTTGAAAAAAAAGCAGAACAATTGAAGAAGAAAGGTTTTTTTGCTTCTTTTTTTGGAAATGATAATACAGATGAAATTATAAATTGTTATAATATGGCTGCAAATAAATATAAATTATCTCATAAATGTTAAATTTTTTTTATAAATAAATATGAAAATGTATTTAAATATTAATGATTTAATATAACAATATTAATTAATGTGTATTAAATATGAGAAATATTTGTATAATTATGTAAATTTTTTATTATATTTTGATGTGTGTTTTTATTTTATAAAGTTCGATTGAATGTTATTATATATTTATTTATTTATTTATATTATTTCTTAAAATATCTTTTAGGGAAGGAAGCCTGTTCGTGTATTTTAAAAAATGCAAATTTACATAAAAAAAATAATGAAACTAGTTATTGTGCTAATGCATATTTAGAAGCAGGAAACATAGCGAAAAAATATGATAAATTGGGTTAGTAGAGTTTTATTTATTATTAATATGATTATACTTATTAAATATATATATTTATTTTAACATTAGTACTATTATTATTATTATTATTATTATTACATTAATTTATTATTTTTTTTTTTTTTTAATTTAGAAGCTATAAAATATATTGAAGAATCAGTTAATTTGTATGCAACACTTGGACGATTTTCTAATTGTGGAAAATGTGAGAAGAATATCGCAGAAATCTATGAAGATTTATGTGAATATGATAACGCATCTAAATATTATAAAAAAGCAGCATATTATTTTGAAATGGACGAATATTCAAAGTAATAATTAATTACTATAAAAGGAAACAAATAAAATAAATGAGAAAAGAAAAAAAAAATTGCATAAAGTAACTTGTTAATGTTTGAATTTTTTAATATATACTTATTTTTTTTTTTTTTTTAGATCTGTTTATACTCAGTGTATTGTAAAATATGCTGAGTTAAATTCTCAATACAATCATGAATATGAAGAAGCTATATCTGTATAAAAAAAAAAAAAAAAAAAAAAAAAAAAAAAAAAAAAAAAAAAAAAAAAAAAAAAAAAAAAAAAAAAAAAAAAAAAAAAAAAAAAATTTAAAAAAAAAAAAAAAAAAAAAAAAAAAAAAGCACAAATAGTATATAATAATTCATATATATATATATATATTGTTTCAGATATTTGAAAAAGAAGCAGAAAAAGCATTAAAAAGTACACTTTTACAATATGGTGCAAGAGATTATTATATAAAGGCAGGAATATTACATATTGTAATAGGTGATTTAGTTAATGCAAAAATTTCAATAGATAAATATTGTATGAATGATCCACGTTTTTTGAATTCAAGAGAGAAAAAGTTCTTGGATGATATAATTGAAGCAGTTACAGAACAAAATATAGAATACTTTGAGGAAATAGTTCATGAATATGATCGTATAACAAAATTAGACAATTGGAAAGTTCATTTTCTTTATATTATAAAATCAAAATTAAATGTAGAACCCAATGTAGAATTAACAGCAGATGGTGGTGTTGATTTAACTTAACTTTGAAAAAAAAGTGGATCAATATATTTAAGAGGAAAAGGAAAAATTGTGATATTAAGGAAACTTTAAAAAAATAAAAAGTATATAAAATATACATTCAAAAAAAAAAAAAAAAATGATTTATTTAATATATATTTAAAATAAAAAAGATTTTGATGAAGGAATATGCAATAAAATAGTGATTTTTATTTTATTTTATTCTTCTTTATACTGGAATAAAAATATTTATCTTAATGCAAAAGTTCTGATGGTTCCTTTTTTCATCCCATTTTTTCATTTTTAAAAGTCTTTTATAATTTTTCATTTTGTATTTATATAATTTTTTAAAAAAAAATTTGTTTATAATACTTAAAAAATTTTAATTAATATATAATTTTAAAAAATTTATATTTTTTTTTATATATGTTAAAAGTTCACAAAAAAAAATTAAAGAAAAAGCCCAAAGGTGATTTTGTAATATTATATTTTTTCCAAAAAAAAGTGTGAAAAAATAATACAATAAAAAAAAAAAAATTTTAAGAAAAATATACAAAAAAAAAAAAAATAAAAATTTTGCTGCTTTTTTCTTTTTTTTAAAAGATTATAAATCATTATATTTATCTGCTGATTAGCAGTAATGGAAAATAATAAAAAAAGTAGGATTAAAAAATAAAAAATAAATAAAAATATAATAATAAAAACTTATTGTCACAATAAATATACAATTTGAAGTATTAAAAAAAAAAAAAAAAAAATTGAATTAAAACAATTATGTTTTAATTTTTTTTTTTAATATATAATAGAAAAAAATGTCTTTCATTATATGTTTTTAATATAAGTCTTTTCTTTTTGCTTCTCCATTTCATTTTGTTTCAACATTTCTATATAAATCTGTTGCTGTTCCTTTATTTTTAAAAGTCCTTGTTGTATAATTATTTGTTCTTGTAGTTTCTTTTTTAAATCTTCATTGTTTCTTTTGCTACGTATTATTTGCTTTTCGATTTCATCCAGATTTTTGTGTGTTAAATTTGTATAGTTATCACTAACATTACTACTTAAAACTGCATTAGATAATGAATTTTTACTGAAATTATCCATATTTTTATATTTGAGTGATATATCATCTTTTTCTTTATTTATATTATTTTTCTTGTCAATAGTATTTAAATTGTTTTCTTTTTTTTTATCAAAAGAAAAAATTCGTGAAGAATAATTTCCATTTGGTACTGGTGTAGATAGAAAATTTTTATTATTTGTACTACTTAAACGACTATAAGGAGAATTTAAACTTTTTTTTGAGTTTTTTATTAAAGTACTTACTTTTTCTTTTTTATTCTCATTAATAGAAGATGGAATTCTATTCATATAGTAATTGGGATCATAATTTTCTTGAGTATCTATATTATTTTTTGAGTGTTTTGTTTCCGAATTATCACACGTTTTTTCCATAGATGCATTATTTTGTGAAGAGTTCGTATAATTAAGTGAATCATAATTTTTATCTGAATTGTTTACGATTATATCCTTTTTACTTAATAATTTTTCTTGTATTACATTTTTAACCTCTGAATTAATTAAAGGTATTATTTTATTTTCAACTATGTCTTCATATGTTTTTATTATTTTTTCTTTACTGTTTATATCTTTCCTTGTAGGAAATTTGAATATGTTATTATTTTTACATAATGATTCATCTAAATTATCATCTTTTGAATTATCAAAATTGGTTAATTTTATTGAATTATACATATTCTTTTCTAATTTTACATTTAGCAAATCATCTATTTTGTTGATATTTTTTAATTCTTTCTCGTTTACTATAGATTTCTTACAAAAAGGGATTTTATTTTTATTAATATTAACGCTATTATTAGCTTTATTTTTTTCTTCTTTTACTCCATCTTCATCTACTTCTTCTTCTTCCTCTTCTTCTTCATCTTCATCTTCTTCTTCCTCTTCTTCTTCATCTTCATCTTCTTCTTCCTCTTCTTCATCTTCATCTTCTTCTTCCTCTACTTCTTCTTCCTCTACTTCTTCTTCCTCTTCTTCTTCTTCCTCTACTTCTTCTTCCTCTTCTTCTTCTTCACCTTCTTCTTCCTCTTCTTCTTCTTCCTCTACTTCCTCTTCTTCCTCTTCATCTTCCTCTACTTCCTCTTCATCTTCTTCTTCCTCTTCTTCTTCTTCTTCCTCTTCTTCTTCTTCCTCTTCTTCCTCTTCTTCCTCTTCTTCCTCTTCATCTTCTTCTTCCTCTACTTCTTCCTCTTTATTTTCTTCTTCCTTCTCTTCCTTTTTTATCATCATATGTTTCTTTTCTTTTACTTCTTCATATTCATTTACAACTTCACTATTTTTTTCTTCTTCATTATCTTCAATTTTTTCATTTATTCTTTCATTTTCTTTCTCAATTTTTGGATAAATTTCATCATTTATATATAATTTATTATCTTTTTTTCCATCTACTTCATCTATTTTTACATATTTATTTCCATTGACTCCTTGATTATTCTCCTCTATTATATCAAAATTTTGTTCTAAATTTTTATTAATTTTCTGATTTCCTTTAACATTAAAGGCAAAATTTTTTGCATAATTTGATTGATAATTTGAATTTTCATTTTTTAAAATTTGATTATTCAATATATTTTCTTTAACTGGTATATGAAAGCTTTCAAGCTCTTTATAAATTAAATGATCTTTTGTATTTTGTGTAAATAATTCATTTTTATGTAATTTATCTATGGAATTACTTCCACATATTTCTTTATTTATATACATGTTATTTTTATATTCTCCATTTAATTTCGTAATAGGATGTAATTCATTATAAATTATTTGATTGATATTTTTTTCATTAGTATCTTTATTATATAAGATACCTGGATTTTTAAAAATTTCATTAAAAGTTTGTTCCCTTGCATATCCACAGTATATCTCATTAGGCATATTAGTCTGAAAATTACTTTTCTCATATACATTTTGATCATCCATTTGTTTTTCATTTTTTGATAACCTACCTGAATGATTTACAGAAATTCTGTCTGATATATCTGTTGAATATTGATCAGAATATGTTTCATTTTTGTTTTTATCTAAAGTATTTTTATCTATTTTATAATTTTCATTATTGTTATTTTTACATAAAAAATTATCATTGTTACTTATTGTAAAATTATTTTGGTTAATATCATGATAACCAATATTATTATTATTATTATTATTATAAAAAACATTATTATTTACATTTTTTTCAAATAAATTTGAAGCATTATTGTTATTATCATTATTAGCATCATAATATTTTATTTCATTTTGTTTAGTTGGAGAAATGTTATGATAGTTCCTTTTATTAAACAATATATCATTTTCATTACAATAATTTAGATTATTTAGTGAAATATCTTTTAATATATTCTCTTTATCCACATAATTATATTTATTAGAGTTTGTATTACAATTATCCTCAATATAACCTATTTTAACTTCTCCATGTGCTATTTTCTCATTATAATTATTATTTGTTTTTTTATTTGTAAGATTACTAAAATCATTTATATTTAAATTCATCTTACTAGATATCCCATTTTGATATGAATTATATAAATTATTATTGTCACATGGAACTGATGAAAAATTACATGTCTTTCTTTTTTCTAATAAATTAAAATTTGAAATTTGAGAATCAATTTTATAATCAACTAATGCATTATGTCGTGAATTATTTACTGAAAGAAAGCTATTTTTGTTTAATGGAGTAGTTTTACTTCTTTCTTTTTTTTTTGAATTTCTAATAAAAGTCATAGTTGGAGGAATAAAGTTATCTTTAAATACAGGAATAAAATTATTTTTATTATTATTTAGATAATTTAAATTATTTATAGAGTTATATGTGTTAATATTTTGAAAGTTATTTTTTGTAAAAGATGAAATATTTATAATTTTATTTCTGGTATAATTTGAATTCAATCTATTTACTTTATTTTCTAATTTACTTTTATTATTAATTTTTGTTTCATCTTTATTATTACTTTTTCTAAAAAAATTTAGAAATTTACTTGTATAGGATTTTATTGAACTATTGTTTTGTCTAATATTATAACTACTAGATCTATTATATACACAACTACTATTATTTTTACTGTTACTATTGTAATTATTTTTGTGAAGTTTATTATTATTATTGTTGTTATTTTCATTATTATTACTATTATTATTATTATTATTATTGTTGTTGTTGTTGTTGTTATTATTATTATTATTATTATTATTGTTGTTATTTTCATTATTATTACTATTATTATTATTATTATTATTGTTGTTGTTGTTGTTGTTATTATTATTATTATTATTATTATTGTTGTCATTATTATTATTATTATTATTGTTGTCATTATTATTGTTGTTATTATTATTATTACTATTATTATTATTATTATTATTGTTGTCATTATTATTATTATTATTGTTGTCATTATTATTATTATTATTATTATTATTATTATTATTGTTGTCATTATTATTATTATTATTATTATTGTTGTCATTATTATTATTATTATTATTGTTGTCATTATTATTATTGTCATCGTTATTATTATCATCAAAATAATTATTATTATTATTATTAATATTATCATCTATATTTGTTTTTTTATTTTTTACTTGAAAATTATCCTTTTTATTATCACTTATATTTATATTCTTTAAATTATTTGAATAAACATAAATATCTACACAATTACTGGAATGTTTATTTTGTAAAAATTGATTACCTCTATTAGTCATATCATTTATTTTAATGCAATTCAAATTTGGTTTAATACTTTGACAATTTCCAGCATCACATCTTAAATCCTCATAATCGTTTAAAAAGAATTTTCTTTTTGAATGATGACCAGAGGTTTTGTTTACTATGTGACTTGTACATCTATTATTGAAAACATTTTTAGTAATTGCATAATTTAAAGATGTGTTTTCATTTTTATTTTTACTTAGATGCATTTGATTAGAAGTAAAGTTGTTCATAACTATTGAATTTCTTTCTAAATTATTTAATCCACATATGGTATTAGGTTTATAATAATTACAGTCAACTGTTAATGATCTTAAATTTTTTTCTTTTCCTTCTTTAGGTATATTGTTATAATATATATTTTTTTTAATAACATCTTTATTATTTATATTAGAAAAGTTCCTAACTTTGCTTTCACTCAAATTTTTCGAATTATATGGAACTTCTAAATATTTACTTTCAAAATTAAGTGAATTACTATTATGAAGATTATATTCAGAAAATTCATCATTATTAACAAAATTATTGATAGCAAAGTTATTATTATTAGTATTATTACAATTTACAAAAGAATAACAACATTTAGGATTTATATTGAAAAAACCATTTTCTGTATAATTTTTCTTTTTTAAATCATTTTTATTTAAATTATTTTTATTAGAATTACTTTCATTTAGTGCGTAAACTTCTTGGATCTCATAAGAATTAAAATTTTGTCCATTTTTATTTTGAATTTTATCTAATTTAAGTTTTGGTATAAGAATTTTATCTTTTATCTTTACATAATTATCTAAAGATGAAGAAATTTTCTCATTATTTATATTATTATTTAAAGAAAAGCAAGTAAAATTAGATGATTTTCTATTCATTTCTATTATTTTACCATTTTTAAAATCTATATTATCATAAACTGGTTTTACATATTCAATTTTAGAAATTTCATTGTTTTTATTATCCTCTTCATAATTTAAGTCCATATTTTTATTAAAATTTAGATTACAATTTTTATGAAGTATTTCATTTAAATTTTTACATTTCAGAATAGGCATATCATTATGAATTTCTTTAGATACACTATATATATCCTTTTCATTAATGATACTACCTTTTTTAGTTGTATCTGTATTACAACTATATCTTACTTTATTATATTTAGGAGTTTCCTCATTATCTTTATCTTCATTTTTACTTTCATTATATCTTTCACTTATGCAACAAAAATGTTTTAATTTTTGAGAACTATCAAAAGAATCGCTATTATAATATGTCATATCGGATCTTGTACTATCTTCCATGCTATCTTTATTTGAGATTTTATTAGAATTCCTTTTTTTTTGTTTATTTAATTTCTTTTTTTTTGTTTCATTTACTCCTAATTCTTTTTCTTCAGTACAAGAGTTCACTTCATTATTTTCGTCTTCATTACATTGTTTTTTTAGAATAAAGTTATTATAAACACATAATGTTTTAAAGCAATGATTATCTTCTATATCCATTTCGCCTAAATTTTCATTTTTTTCCCTTATGCTATCATTTCTATTACATATATCTTCGTAATTATTGGCATTTTCATCTGTTTTTATTTTTTCTTTTATGCTTAAAGTATCACAATTATCTTCAATACTATTATTTTTTGAATACTGACAAGAAATCTTATTTTTTAATCTATTAAAAAGGGAGTTTTTATCTCTGTTGTTAATATTTGATAAACTACCATCAACATTATTATTATATATGTAATTATCGTTATTGACATTATGTAAATTACTGTTATTAACATTATTACATAAGTTTTGATTTGAATTATTCATGCATTTAACTCTTAAATTTATAGTTTTATGATTATTTAATTCATTATTAAGAAAAGTATTTTCTTGATTATTTTTTAATTTAATACATTTAGAAATATTATCATTGTTTGATCTTATATTTATATAATTATCATTTTCTTTACAATCATTAAACACATTGTTAATATAACCACATAAAATTGGATTTTCTTGGTCTGTTTTTTCTTGTATAATTTCTTTTTTTTTTATGACATCAAATCTTGATTCAACTTTGTTTCCATTATACTCTATAACATTTCCATTTGTCCCATTTATTAATATTTTAAAATTATTGGGAATATTTTCATTCATATAATAAACTTTTTTTCCTTCTAGAATATTCATATTATTATTATTATTATCTTCTGTTCTACCATAAGTTTTTCGTTCTTTAATTTTATCTAAGGGAATTTTTTCTTCTTGTTCTAGAAATTTTTTCGTTTTATAATTTTCTTTAACTACTTTTTTTCCTTCATTATTTATATAATTATTCATATATTTATTATGAAAGTTACAATTCTCATCATTGTTATAATCTTTATTAACGTAAAGAAAATATTTATCATTATTCATTTCTTTATCATCTATTTTATCATAATAATCATTTTTACAACAAAAAATACTATTATATAAATGTATATTTTTATCTTTTGTTAAATTATCATTAGTCAAATGTGTACCAAATTTTTTATTTAAAAAATTATTATTAAATTCATTTTCTTTATTTTTATTATTATATATAACTTTATTTCGACATGATATTTTTGAATAGGAATTTCGAAAATTGTTTTTCATTTGTAATTTTTTTAATTTTTTATTTTCAGAATTACTATAATTTCTTAAATTATTTACCCAAGAGTAATCTTCATTTAGTGAATCTATATTAAATAAGTCAACTTTTTTGTTTAACGAAATATTTTTATTTCTTCCTGCATCTGGACTATTAATTACAAAATTCCATAACTTCTCAAACGCTTGTTCATTTTCACTAATTTCGTTATTATTATTTTGGTTATTTTTATCTATCTCTTCTTTAACATTTTTTGATTTTAATATATTTAATTTATTTATCTTACTCTTTGTTGAGTAATTGCAAGCAGATAATGCTCTCTTGGAAGAATTAATTGTATTTTTTTTATTTTTCTTATTCATTTTTTCACTATAATTTTTTTCTTGTAGTGTTTTATGAGTACTCAAATTTTTAATAAATGAAGAAACAGTGTGTCTTTCAAAATTAGGGATTGTCTTTTTTGTTTTTTTTTCTTCTGAAATTTTCAAATTAGAATACTCATTATCTACACACATTGCTGTTTTTCTTTTTATGTCTATTATATTATTTAAGTTATTTCTATAAGAAAAATCATATAAATTGGTGCATCCTTTTTTATTTTGATCATTTATATTGCTAATTAAAAAGCAATTATGATCATTTATTCTACAATTATGTGGCATCTTATTAACAAATGATTCATCATTTATTACATTGTTATCTTCTTCATTTTTATTTTTTTCTCTTAAACAACATAATAAACTCTCATTTTTATATTCATCACTAACTTTATCCTTTTCATCATCATAATAATAAAAATAATTTTCATTTACACTATTATTATTTGCATAACAACATCCTTCATAATTTATTATTTTTTCATTATCTTTATAATTATTTTGTACATTTCTGTTTTCCATTTTTATATTATCTATATTTATCAATTCTTCTCCTTTATATGTTTTCAAAGAAAATTCTTTAATTTCTATTTTTTCGTTTTTTTTTTCATCATGTTTTTCTGTTTTTTTGAGTTTTCGTGCAGAAACATTTTTTGTATTTTGTACAGAACAAACACGTAAGCTTTCATTATTAATAACTGTATTATTATTATTATTATTATTATTATTTTTATTATTATTTTTTTTTTTTTTTTCATCAAAAACACTTTTAGAGCGAAATGTACTAATATCTCCCTTTTCTTTAGTAATACCACATTTTCTGTTTTTTTTTTTCTTTTCATTGATTTTTTCTTGTAATTTTTTCATATATTCATTTTTCTTTAATAATATTTCATCAGCTGATTTTTGATAAATATAAGGAACATTTTTCCATTTTATACATTGTTTTATTTTTTCTATTTTTTTTATTTCAACATTTAACAGATAAGTTGCTGTTCTTAGTGAGACATTATTTAATTGTTGAATTTCTTTTATAATTTTTTGTGAATTCAGAAAATTATTAATTAACAAATTTTTATCTAAAACATTATTATTATCTTCACTAACAGAATTTGCACAAGCACAACTTTTTGCTCTTTGTCTTTTTTTTTCTTCCTTTATTATCTCCTTTTTATTTTTGACTAATTCTGCTATATTATTATGTATACTCATTTTAAATTTTTACAAATGTATGCATTTATATAAAAAATAATAATTTATTCTTACTTTCCTTATATGTATTCTATTAATAAAAAATTAAATGTTTTTAACATATAAAAAATATGTAATAAAATGGAATTCTTTATAAAAAAATTTTTACACATTAATATTTTATTAAAAAATATTTGCATATCAAACACTTTGAACTTTTACAATATAAACAAAAAAGAATTAAGAGAAAAAATTAAAAAAAAAAAAAAAAAGAATTAAACAAGAAAAAATATAATTATATTTTTTTTTTTTTAACATTTACTTTATAAATCATTTAAAATTATATATTCATATATACATGTAAATATGATTAAAATTTTTTTTTTATAATGGTTGCTACTAATACAAAAAAAAGAACCAATAGATACAATGAGCCCTAAAAAGGATGCTACATATGCATTTTATTTTTTATAAAAAATTATCTTTTAAAACAAAAAAAAAATAATATATTTTCATATTAAATATATATATATATATCTTTTTTTAAATTTTTATTTAAAAATTTCTAAAAAAAAATTTATAAATTGGTTGTATTCTCAAAAAAAAAAAAAAAAAAAAAAAAAAAAAATNGATGCTACATATGCATTTTATTTTTTATAAAAAATTATCTTTTAAAACAAAAAAAAAATAATATATTTTCATATTAAATATATATATATATATCTTTTTTTAAATTTTTATTTAAAAATTTCT
This sequence comes from Plasmodium gallinaceum, assembly GCF_900005855.1. Classification (NCBI taxonomy): domain Eukaryota; phylum Apicomplexa; class Aconoidasida; order Haemosporida; family Plasmodiidae; genus Plasmodium; species Plasmodium gallinaceum. The sequence goes on along the minus strand of NW_021628323.1, from coordinate 340,022 downwards.
AAAAAAAAATTTATAAATTGGTTGTATTCTCAAAAAAAAAAAAAAAAAAAAAAAAAAAAAATACATTATTTTTTGTGCGTATATAGTGAAACGCACTTTTTTTTTTTTTTTTTTTTCTTTTTAAAAATAAAAGTTTAAAAGATCAACATTATAAATGATTAGTATTTTAAATAAGAACATTATAAATAAATAGTATTTTAAATAAATATTAAGAAAAAATTAGCAGAAGATTGGTTATCTTTGAAATTATTTAAATTATGCACATAATTTGTCTTTTTTTTCTAAAGTGTAATTACATATAAAAAAGTGGACTACTGTAAAAATAAAATTAAAAAAGAAAACAAGATAAAAGAAATATAAATATGTATATGCATATATATATTTATTTTTGTAGATATTTAATAAAAGCATAAAAAAGTTTAACAAAAAAAATTATAAAACTTTTTTTACATATTTTTAATATTCATAAAATAGTCTCTTCTTTATATGTATGTAAAATATCACTTTAAGAATTTATTTAATACAAGCATTAGAACAAGATAAATATTCTTTTTTTCTTTTCTTAACTCTTTTTTATTTTAAAAAATATATTTGCACTCCTTTGCAGCTATTTAAAAAAAAAAAAAAATATATATATATATATATATATATATTGTTTCTTTTTGATCTATTCTACTTTTTATTTGTCAAATATAAATTTGAAATTTTTTGTTATACATGAAGAGAACTTATATATTCTAGAAAAAAAAATAGCTTGAAAATATTAAAAAAAGAGAGGTGAAAAAAAAGAAAAAAAAATATTAAGTTACTCTAAAAAAAAAAAAAGTAAATTTTTTATATTATAAATAAGAAAACAATGTATTAAGAAAAAAAATGAAAAAGTAATATACATTGTTAAAATTTAAATGTGTCGATAAAAATAGTAAAGTAAAAAATAAATGAATTTACATAAATAACAAAAAGAAAAAAAATAAATAAATATGTTTAAAATGAATAGAAGTACAAAACATCTATAAAAATCCTATTCTTGTATAAAAAACTAATACAAAATAGAAAAGGATAAATTTATAATTAACATAATAACATGTAACATTACAAAATGATTTAGTATGTATAATAAAAAATATTAAATTTATATCATAAATTAATAATTCTATATAAATATGAATTTTTGAAATATAAATAAAATTTTCTAATTATCAATAAAAATAGCTAATTCGACAACAGTGTGTATAGAAAAAAAAAAAAAAAAAAAAAAAAAAAAAAAAAAGAGAAAGAATTTTTATTAGTGCAGTAATATTTTATAAATCTGAATGTTATATAAAAAATTTAGAAAAATGTATATTTTAGAACGGTTTAAATACACCCTTAAAAGAGTAAAGGTAAAATTAATGAGTAGTCATATCATCATATTACATTAGAAAAATTTTCTTTTTTTAAAGAGAATGTCATATAAAAATGAAAGTATTGCAAAAAAAAATTTTGAGTTTCATATTCTACAAAAAAGAACTTTTAAAAATTAATAAAAAGGGTATACTTAGGTTTTTAGGAAAAAGATAATAATTGTTTAATAAGAGAAATTTTGAATTTTGATCAAAATAAATACAAATTAAAAAAATAAAGATGATATGGAATATTAAGGCTTTTTCTCTAATTTCAAAAATACATGGGGAAAAAAAAAAAAAAAAAAAAAAAAAAAAAAAAAATATATATATATATATATATATTAAATATAAAGGAAATGAATAAGAAACTAATCAAATATATAAATTAACCAATATATACTTAAGTGAATATATATATATAAAATAAATAAGAATATGAATTAAATCTATAAAAAAAAATGAACAAAAATTAAAAAAGGTATTATACAAAAAAAGAAAAACAATTGAAGGAAAATAATATTATCATTTATTTTACTTTTTAAATTTTAACGAACTTTTAAAATAAAATTGATTGTTGTTTTGAACTGCTTTATTTTATTTATTTTAAATGCTTATTCATGAGTAAAATACTTAATAATCAATTTTTTTTTTTTTTTTTTTTTTTTTTTCATAATCCTTTTTATAATCTTTTAATGAAATAAAATATAATTTTAAAGAAAAAAATAATACAAAGAAAAATTATAAATGAAGAAAAATAATGATATAAAATAGAGTTTATTTATAATTAATATATCTATTTTTTTTTTTTCTCCCATCTTTGTATCTTTCAAATTACTACTATATATTTAATATATATACTAGATAAAATAATGAAATTTTTATTTTTGGTAAGTATAATATATTTAAATTATCTTTTAAAACTAAATGGATATACGGGTGTTGTAAAAAATCACAGCTTAAATAATATTTTAAACAAAAGAATAATAAGAAATAAAAAAATTAATTTGATAAAAATTAATTTACAGAATGATTATAACTATGAAAATAAAAAATATTTTAGTAGTAGACCATTTATAAATGAAAAATCTTTAAATAAAATAACATTAATTGGTCGCGTAGGGTGTGAACCAGATATAAAAATTTTAAATGGAGGAGATAAAGTAGCAACATTTAGTTTAGCTACTAATGAATTTTGGAGAGATAGAAATACTAATGAATTAAAATCAAAAACTGATTGGCATAGAATAGTAGTATACGATCAAAATTTAGTAGAATTGGTGGATAAATATTTAAGAAAAGGAAGAAGAGTTTATTTGCAAGGATCATTGCACACTAGAAGATGGTTTGGTAATGATTTAAATAATCAACCAAAGCAAATAACAGAAGTAGTTTTATCATATAATAAAAGTGATTTAATATTTTTAGATGATAGGAGAAATTTTATAAATAGAAATGCTCCTCAAGGACAACCGATTGATAATCAAAATATAAATAATAATGATATAAATCATAATATAAATAATATAAATAATAGTAATGATATTATACCAAACCAAAGTAATTCTAATGGCAATTTAAATAAAAATGATTTTTCAACAAGTTTAGATGAGAATACAGATGATAATTTTGATATGTTAAATGATAACATTGATAAAAATGAAGGGATATATGACAAAATGAATACACAAGAATTTGAGGAATAAAGGAAACGTTTAACTACTTATTTAATATGTTATTTTTAAATATTTATTATAACTTATAAAAAAATGACAAAATGAATAATTTATATATATATATATATATGTATGTGTTTTTTTTAAATTCTACTAATTGTAAAATTCATAAAATTTTGAATTGTTAAATGAACATATACAAATATTAAAATATTTATTATATAACACACATTCATTTAATATAATATTATGTTTTAATGGTTTGATATATATATATATATATGTATATATATATTTATTTATTTATTTATTTTTATTAGTTATTTTAATTATAAATAATCATATATTATATAAAAAATTGATACTTTTCTATGAATTTTTTTATTAACATTCTTTTGTTTTTGTGCTTTTTTCATACTATTATGATGTAAATATATATGTATATTGTATATTTAATTTTTTTTTTTTTTTTTTTTTTTTTTTTTTTTTTTTTTTTTGTCATAATATAAAATATTTTTAAAATTAAAAAAGAACGAATATATATAGATATTTACGCATAATATATTATAGGAAATACTTTAAAAAAAAAAAAGAAAAACTCTTTTTTTTTCTTTTTAAGAATTCTTAAAATTATAAATATCTAATAAAAAAAATAGCTAAATGAAAATTTTTTAAAGTATTTATATTTTTGTGACATATAAAGGTTTTAATAACTTTATAAATTATTAGAATGTAAAAAAATTTAATAGAGTTATAATGTTTTATGAAGTTTTTGGTAAAAATATAAAAGGAATAATGTAAAAACAAAATATATATATATTTTTATGAGAATTATAATGAAAATAGCTAAAAAAACTGTCAAATGAACTTGAAAAAATTCAAAATTGTAAATATATTAAAAAAAAGACAATTCATCAAAAACATATTTATACTATTAATCATGAAGCTTTAATTATATAAATATAGTGTTATTCATAATATAAAAATGAATACATGTAAAGGAAAAATCAAAAAGGAAAAAGGATATAAAAGAAAAGTGATTAAAAGCAAAAAAAATTTTAAAATATGGATAAAGAAAGCTTAAAAAAAAAAAAAAAAATTTAAAATATCTAATAAATTTGCAATGCTATATTTTTTTTGTTTTTTTTTATAATATCGTTATATTAACTATCTTTGTTATTAAATTTAATATTTTTCTTTTTATAATATTAATCTGTCTAAATTTTTTTTTTTTTTTTTTAAAATATCCTTCATTTAAAAAAAAATTAATGAAAAACATTATACCCTGTATTGAGTTTTTGATTTTTTGTATTACATTTTTGCATAAAAACATTAATAAGTGAATTAAATTCATTTCGTGCAATTTGAACTTGATTGTATGTAGATGCTGTAATTTCTATATGTAACTGCTTTACATTAAAAAGAAAAGTATTTTTTTTTGATTGAGAAGGGTTATAATATTGTCCTTTTATTTGACAACTAGCACCTGATATGTCCGAAACCCTTGACAAAACATCACGATGAGAAATTTTTAAGCGAACATGTTGTGGGTAATCATTAATATAAAATTCTTCTAAAATATTATTATCTTCCGTTATATAAGTATGTGGTAAATATGGAGAATATTTTTTCAAATTTTTTGATTTGATCATATTTAAAATCATATTTCTTTGTATACTTTCATTCATGATATCTAATTGATTTTTATTATTAATTAATTTTTTTTTAACATCTTCTTTGATTTTATTAAACATCATTTGTTTTTCTTTCTCATCTTTTATATTTTGAGTTGATTTTAAGGCTTCTTTTTCTGCCATTTTTTCTATTTCTTCTTCTTTGTTATTATCAATATTTTTATTGCTATTCTGTAATGCATCAAAATTGTAATTTTTCATTAATTCAAAAATTTTTTTTGCTTTTAAAGATAGATCCATTTTGTCATTCATTTTTATTCTCTGTATTTCTAATTCTATATTATTTATTTCATTTTGTTGATTAATATTAGATTCACTCATATTTTGTCTTCCAAGATTTCTTTTAGTATTATTAATATTGGCATTATTATTGTAATTATTGTTCATATTATTAAAGTTGCTCTCAGCTTCGTTATCGGATGAATAATAGTCTTTTTGATCTTCATTATTCTCTTCTACTAAACCTAATTCCTTTTTAGCTAACGCTTTATCTATTTGTAATCTAGATTTTTCATTAGGTGTAAATTTATATCCTTTACCTTTATATCCTTTTTTTTTATACTCTATGCTATTGGTATTTGCATATTCTTGAACCATTTTTTCAAGTTCTTGTGGCATATCTATTGTTTTATTTATATAGTAAATATTATTTTTAATTAAATTATAAATATCATATGCTTTTGAATGTTCATTTGGAGAAATAAAAGTATATGCATATCCTATATTATTAGATCTTCCAGTTCTGCCAATCCTATGAATATAATCTTCAATGTGATCTGGGCATTCATAATTTATTACTAGAATAATATTTTTAATATCTATACCTCTTGCCATGACTGATGTAGCGATTAAAATTTTGTTTTGTTCATCTTTAAAATTTTGTAAAGTAAATTCACGGTCTGCCTGATCTTGACCTCCATGAAGAACTAGAGTTTTATAATCATATTTGAATAATTCTAGATACAACAAATCTGCTTCTAATTGTTTGTTAACAAAAATTAAAATTAGACCATAATTAATCCATTCTCCTAATAATTTTAAAAGGCGAAAAATTTTTTTAGATTCTTCCATAACTTCGACAAATTGATAAATGTTATTATTAGTTTTTCCTTTTTCTCCAACAATTATTTCAATAGGCTTGTATAATAATTTTTTCGCCATATTCTGTATATAATTTGGAAAAGTAGCTGAAATCATAGCTGTTTGTTTATCTTTTCTACAATTATTTAAGATACTGTAAATTTGTGTTTCAAAACCTAAGTCTAGTAATCTATCTGCTTCATCTAAAACAACAAAAGAAACTCGATTTAAGTTCGTAACTTTGCAATTACTTATTGTTAATATATCAATAATACGTCCAGGGGTTCCAACTAATATTTCCACACCTCTTTTCAAAGTATTTAATTGTTTTCCTATATTTGAACCACCGTAAACTGCTAAAATGTTTAAGTTGACTGCTTTGCAATATATTTTTGCTTCATTTTTTACTTGTATACTTAACTCTCTTGTAGGAGTTAAAATTAAAGCTATGGGTCCATCATTATTTCTTAAAGGGTGCTGATGTAAAACATGCCTAATTAATGGTAAGAGATAAGATAAAGTTTTTCCACTACCTGTTTCGGCTATTGCTATTATATCTCTTCCACACATTAATGCTGGTATTGTTTGCATTTGAATATTAAACATCTTTTTAAAATTTTTTTTTTCTAATATTGGTAATATTTTTGAAGGTAAACCACATTGATAAAAATATTGAACAGGACGAGGACAATTTTTTCCACGTACTATAATATTTCCATTATTTTTTCTAAACATTTCAACATCACTTTCTTTCATATTTGTTATTTCACTAACTTGTACATATATATTTTTTTTAATAGGTAAATAATCTATTTCCTCATGATTGACTTGTAACAATTTTTTATTAATTTTTTTTAAAGAGTTTGTTTCACAATTAAATTCACTATCATCACTTAATTCATCATTAGACTTATCAGACTCATTTACTTCTTCATCAGAAAATATTATTTTATTTTCTTTTTCTTTACTTTTTTTCATATCCTCTTCTGTTTTTTTCTTCAGTTCTTCAATAAAATGTTTATCGAAAGTTTCACTATCTTCATTAGATATTTCTTTTCTTTCTAAATTATTTTCCGTTTTTTTCTTACAGATACTATCATTATCATTTTTACAATGTTCATCATTGGTACTCTTCTTTTCTATATTCTCTTCTTCATTCCTATCTTCCTTATTCAAGTATTCTTTATTCTTATATTTTTCATTTCCATTTTTCTTATTCATGTAATCTTTATTCTCATTTTCTTCATTTGTATCTTTTTCATTCATGTATTCCTTATTTGTATCTTCTTTATTATCATCTTCTTTATACGCATCTTTTTTATCCTTATCTACATCTATTTTGTCTAATTGATTTTTATTTACTTCTTTTGTATTTACTTTATTTTTATCTTTCTCGTTTTTATCTGAATTTTCAAAATTTTCAAATTTATCTTTGTATAGATTATAACTATTAATTTCATCTAATGTTATAGTTTTATTTACACATACTTTTTCTTCTTCATTGTATTCCATTTCTAATTGCTTCATAAATAATTCTAAAGAATCTTCATTTTCTTCTGGTATGTTCTTATGATCATTTTCATTTGTCACATGATTTTCATTCTTTGAAATATTTTCATCAACTGAAATATTTTTCTCAATCATTATTCTATCATTATTTTTTTGATTTAGCATAAATACATCAATGTCACACTTTTTATTTATATTATTATTATTATTATTAGTAGTATTTAATGTAAATTTAGTGCATTTCGTTATTTTTTCATTACCTTCTTTTTTTATTTTTTCTGCAAATAACTTTAACCTTTCTAATCTACTAAGTTTACTATTTTTATCATCATTTTCTTCTTTATCTTCATTTTTACCTTTTTCCTTTTCATTATCATTTTTAACATTTTCATTTTTTTTTTCTTCTTCTGTTTCTTCTTTATTATGAGTTGATAAATGATCATCATTAATTCTTTTATCTTTCTTCTTTTTTTCACATTTTCTTTTATTATTATTTTTTTCTTTTCCCAAATTGCTATCATCATCTGATACATACTCAATATTTTTTTTATTTTTTTTCTCTTCATGTTTTCTTTTTTTATAATTATTTTCTTTTTTGATACAACTATCATCTGAAGAATAATCATAACTTCTTTTATTTTTATTTCTTTTTTCTTCATATTTCCCTTTTTTATAATTTTTTTCCTTTTCACTTTTTTTTGTTTCATATTTCTCTTTCTCATATTTTTTATTAAGACCACAATTTTCTGTATTATTCGTATGATATTTATTTCTATCATTAGAATAAATATCCGTTTTCTCTGTACAATTTTTATTCGTTAAATTTTTATCTTTTTTATAATCAGTTCCTTTAAATTTCTTATCATTTTTCTTTTCTATATCATCTAATTTTTCTTTTGTTTTCATTTTATTATCTTCTTTTATCATATTTTTTTTATTGCTAATTTTTTCGTCTTTGGAAATTTCATCATTCTTATGATTTCTTTTTTCCTCACAATTTTTATATTTTTTATTATTTTCATCTTTTTTTCTCTTTTCATCTTCATTATAATTTCTTTCCTTTTTTTTTTTAATACTTTTTAAAGATTCATCAGTTTTTCTACTAGAATCTTTCTCTTTAGAAAATTCTTTAAAGCTTCCATTTGTATCTTTTTCTTTTTTAGCCTTTAATTTTTTTTCTATATTTATACTACTTTTTTCATCATTATCATTATGTTCCTTTTCATCTAAACTATATTTACTAATATCATTTTTAATCATTTCTTTAGAATTAGTAAAATCGTTCATATTGTAGACTTTAAATTATTCACATTACTTTTGAAATAAGATATTATATTTGATATAATATAATAAAAAAAAGAAACGAATAAATCAAAACAAAAAAAAAAAAAAAAAAAAAAAAAAAAAAAAATTAAAAAACCCACTTAATTAAAATTTCATTTTCTTGGT
>NW_021628323.1:314248-330232 GCF_900005855.1 Plasmodium gallinaceum | reverse complement strand
TTTTTTTTTTTTTTTTTTTTTTTTTTAAATAAGATATTAAATTTTAAAATTACATATATATTAAACAAAAACATAAAAAATTAACATCAAAAAATTGATCAATAGATGTAATTTCTTTTATTATTTATCGCACACATTTTATTATTTTTATGTTTTTAATTTTTCATAAATCATTATAATAAATAAATAGAAAAACTTTAACAAAAAAAAAAAAAAAGAAAAAAAAATGTGAGAAATATAATAAAAAAACGTTATAACATATTTTAAAAATACTCATATGATTTTATTATTTTTTTTTAATATTATGTTTTTGTATATTCAAAACAAAACAAAACAAAAAAAAAAAAAAAAAAAAAATGAAATTAAATAATCTTTTATTTTAAATCATATAGATTATATAAAATTATTAAAAATTTTTTAAAACAGAACTTTAAGTATTTATTATTTTTTCATATATATGCATATGACTAATTTAATCTAGAATTAAGTTCAAAGAAAAAAAAAAAAAAGTTGACACAGTAATATATATATATAAAGTTAATAAAGGTTTTTATAATTTTTTTTATAATTAGTTTTTATTATCTCCAGAATTACAAATAGCACTTATTCTTTTTTTCTTTTATTTTCTATTTTTCATAATTTAATATAAAACTTAATATTCTAAAACTAATATTAAGAAAAGATATAAGTTTCACAGGAATTTTGTGCTTTTATAGATTTATATGAACGTATGATTTTACTTTTATATTATGCTTTGTTATAAAAAATAACGTGAAATAGTTAAACTCTTTTAAATCAAAATATATCAAAAATTGCGTTAAGGACAAAATTAAAAAAATAATGTATAATTAAAATATGTTTGATAAAAAAGATAATAAATAAGGAAATCTACTAAAAAAGAATTTCATTTGTATTTTCTAAAATTTAAAGTTAAAAAAAATAAAAAAATTAAAATGTTAATTAATAAATATTTCTCATGAAATATACCTTTTTTTTCATATAATAAATAAACTATACATATACATATATATATGTATGTGATATTTTAATTTAATAACAAATAAATAGTTTTGATTAAAAATTGAATATTAACATATGGGCACAATTTATATTGAATTCTGTATTTAATGAATAATTTTTTTTTCTTAAAATAAAAAATAATTAGACATTTTTCACAATTTGTATTTCTTCTCTATTTTACACTTTTCAAATATGTTGTATTAATTTTATTCTTTCTGTTTATTTTTTTTTTTATTATTATTCATAGAAATTATTATCATTCTCAAAAAACATATATATATATATAGTTTCATTATATGATCACGATGTAGAAGAGCTCCCTTTGTACTTTTTATTTTTATTTTTACTTTTATATTTTTTTTTTTTTTTTATTTTTTTGTCTTTAACTTTCAATTTTTTATAATTTTTACTACTATCATGATTATCATGTTCATATTTTTTATCAATATCTTTATATCCATTTTTATTTTTTTTAAGAGCCTTCCTATCTTTGCTTTTTTTATGTATGTTTTTTTTACATTTATATCTTTCATGTTCATTTTCACTCTTTTTGTGTTTCTTATGCTTATTTTTACTATGTTTCAATTTTTCATGTCTATGATTTTTTTTTTTGATTTTTTTTATCTTTTTTTTTTTATAACTTGAATCGTCACTAAAGTTACTTTCACTGTCGCTTTCGCTTTCACTTTTGCTTTCACTTTCACTTTCACTTTCACTTTCACTTTCAGATTCATTTTCACTTTCACTACTTATAAGTCCTAAATTTTTTCTTTCTTTTAATTCATCTTCAGAGTTTTCTTTCATATCTTTCTTAAAGTTCTGTTTTTCTAGATTTATAAAATTTCTACATTGATAAGGTAAATGTCCTACATGGTTACAGAGGCTGCAAGCTCCTGGTATAGTTGAAGATACATTACCTGTTAATCTCGCTAAATTAAATAAGCTTTGTGCTTTTTCATTTATTTCTTCAGTTTTTGCATTTTTTTTATTATTTATTTCTTCAATAGATGCATAAGGATCATATCCAACTGAATTTTTCCAAATTTCTGAGGTTTTTAAAGAAGCTGACACAGGTAACCTATTATCAGCTGGCATTCTAACTCTACCTGTCTTGCTAGGCATTTTTTTTTTTTATAATATATAAAAAAAAAAATTATAAATATATTTTTATGCACATAATATATATGTATGTAAAAAAAAAAAAAAAAAAAGAGAAAAAAAAAAAAAAAAAAAGCCATATAAATATCACTAGGAATTATTTAAAAAAAAAAAATAAAATTAAAATAAATCAAAATTAACAAAAGATAAAATTAAAAGATTATACTTCTATAAATTTTTTTTTTTTTTTTATAAATTTAGAAGACAAAAATTCATTTCAATTTTAAATTATTTTAATAAAAAACGTTTTATTTAATTTTTTTATAAAGCTTCGACTTTTTAAATAATTTTTTATTTTTCCTTTAATATATGTGAGGAAAATGATTTATATATATTTTTGAAATTTGAAAAATTTCATTTTGATATATAAAATTTCAGAGTTTGATATTTTTTATTTGCAACAGAATGCATAAATAAATGATAAACGGCATTCTTTTTATATATTTAATAGGTAAATGAATCTCTATTTGTGAAAAAAAATAAGGTTTAAATTTAATCATACATAAAGGAAAATATTTTAGATGTCTTTATAAAATGTATATTTTAAAATTAAAATCTATATAATTTTTATTAAATAAAAAAAACTTGAAATAATTTATGAATAAATTATAAATACAACACGTTTATTAAAGTAAAAAATTAAATAGTTTTTTTAAAATTTTATTTTAAAAGAATATTCTAATGAGAGTAGAAAAAATGTTTATAAATCTCACATACAAATATATAGTGTATACGTTTTTCATTAAGACAAATGTTTTGATTTTAATATAAGAGAAAAAAAAAATAAATTGATAGAGGGAAATTAAATACTTTACTGTTTTCATCTAAATTTCTTTCCTTTTTCTTTTTTTCTTCGATATTTATTCTATAATTGTTTTTTTGGTTTCTTTTTTTTTTTTTTGTTTTTTGGTGGTAATTTTTTACTTTTTTGCTTTGTAGTTTAAAATTTTTTGTTTTAGTTAATATTTTTTGTTTTTTTTGCTTTATTTTGTTTTTTGCACTTTAATAAATTTTCTAGGTAAATTTATCTATTTTTTAGTTTTTGTTTTTCATATCTATCTTTTCATGATATATTGTTTTTATTTATATATTATTTTTTTATATATATTCTGTTGTAATTCTAGTTAGATGTTTTGCAAATGTTTTTTTTTTTTTTTTAGCACTTCTATGTATTAAGGTTGTTCGTTCATATTTAAATTTATTTTTGTTCATTGTAAAATAGCTGTTCAAGTATTGAACATAATTTTGTTTTTATTTCAATATAAAATTAAGAATAAAAATAAATACATCACTTTATATTAATATAATTTATATAATATTATTGATAAGTATGAAAGAAGAAAATGTAGATTACAATGAAATGCATAAATATATTTTTAATTTTTACCCTAAAATTAGTTCAGGATTAGATCATTATGCATGTATTGGTTATTATAAGGGTAAAGTTAGTGTTTATGGTTGGGGAAGTAATGCTAGTAATCAATTAGGTTTAGGTATAAATTTAAGATATGCTAATAACCCTTCTGTCATTAAATTTTTTGAAAATTTTATAGTCTGTTCTGTATGTTGTACAAACTACTCTACATTTGTTTTAGTAAAACAAAATATAACAGATAACGGTTGTTCTATATACTCATTTGGGAAAGGAAATAATGGTTTACTTGGATATAAAAAAAAGAGAAACCTTTTAAATGATATGAAATTTATGAAAAACGATAAAGAAAAGGAAAAAGAAAAACTACTGGACAAAATAAATAATAAAATAAATAAAGAAGTTCTTAATGCATTCAATATAAATAAAAGCTTTTCTTCGTTGAAAAGTGTTGACAGTTTGATAGATTTTGATATAGATAATATTTCAAGTGTAAAAAGTAACAAAACCAATAACGAAATCAATACAAATGAAAGAAATAATAAAGATAACATCGAAGAAATTAATAAAATAAAAAATGAACATTTTAAACACAATGAAAACAACTTGAATAATGACATACCAAATAACAATGAAAATATATTGAAACAACATATGAATAACGGAGATTTAGAAGTGAATGCTGTAGATGAAGATTTTAGTATAATGAATAAAGAAGATAAAGATGAAAGTAAACATTTGTATACTGAATATGAAGAAAAAGAGGATTGGTTTACTCCTTTTCCCATTAAAATTAAATTTCCTGAATATACAAAAATAAAATTTATTTCATGTGGAGATATGCATACTTTATCTATTTCAACAGATGGTATTTTATATGGATGGGGTTTTAATAATTATGGTTGTGTAGGTAATGGAAATAATATGAATGTTTATGAGCCTACACCCATATATCTAGTAGACGAATTAAAATATAAAAATAATATGGATCATTATGAAAATTTTAATAAATATAAGTTCAATGTAAATGAAACAAAAGAAAAAAACAAAAAAAATTTTGTTATTCATTGCTCTGCTGGGAGTAAGCATAGTTTGGCTTGTAATCTGAATGGAGAAATTTACAGTTGGGGATATGGGGGAAATGGAAGGTTAGGATTAGGGAATATTAAAAGTTACAACAAGCCTCAATTAATTACTAAATTAAAAAATAAAACAATTATTTATGTATGTTCAGGGAACTCTCATTCAGGATGTATAGACATTGATCATAATGTGTATACATGGGGAAATGGAAAATTTTATAAATTGGGACATGGAGATGATAATGATATATTAAATCCGAGAAAAGTGGAATTTTTTAATCACAATAAGAAAATATTTATGTTAAGTTTTGGATGCTTTAATTCTTTAGCTTTAAGTATAAAAGGGGATGTTTTTATGTGTGGCACTTTTAATATATCAAAAGATTATTCTTATTATATTTGTAAAATACCAAAACAAATAAATACGAATTTTAAATGTATTTCTGTTCACGCTTCTACATACGTAGCTTTTGGTGTAACAATAGTGGGAGACTTAATTACATTTGGGAATTATTATGATCACAATAATACTTATATACAAGAAAAAAAATTGGATTCAGATTCAGATGTAAATTTGATGGATTACTTAATAGGAGACACAGAAAATAAGAATAATAACGATGAAAAATCGTATAATATAAATTCAAAAAAAGAAAATTTTCCCATTAAATATATTAAGGAATTAAGAGGAAAAGTTTTCATAAACGATTTTTTAAATGATTTTTATAAGTTAGATAAGTTATCTTATTATATAAATAAAACGAAGAATGGAAACATCTTTCCCAATTGTGATTACATGATAATGAATAGCAAATTAATATTTGAAAAAAATGATCTTGTAATAAATTCAAGAGTAAAATATATTGATGGAAGTGATTATTTTAGTGTGTTTTTATTAGAAAGTGGGAAAATATATGTGTCAGGGTATAATAAAGGGGGAGAATTAGGGAATGGAGAATTTAATTTAAATAAAAAATTTTCAATACCTATATTTATAGATATATCAATTAATAAGATTACTAAGATAGCATGTGGAAATAACTATGTGTTAGCTTTGAGTGAAGTAGGAAATGTGTATGGATGGGGAAAAAATGATAAGAGTCAACTAGGTATAGGAGTAATAAAAGATTGTTATGAGCCAATTCATATAAAATCTTTAAGTAATGTTATTAATATATATGCAGGATATGATCACAGTTCTTGTATTGTTAATAATAATTTTTCCCAAAATCAAGAAATGGAATTAGAACACGGAGAATTATATGTGTGGGGGAATGCTGAAAGTGGGAAAGTTGGTTTAGGTTTAGACTATACTCAAGGTTCTATTTTATTACCACGAAAAGTTAATTTACTAAGTCAAGTTTATAAATGTTCTTTAGGAACAAATCATAGTTTATTTCTAACTGATAATAATGATTTATATGCATGTGGGAGCGCAAATAATGGAAGATTAGGATTAAAAAATAACTTCAATTCTATTGTTAGTTATCCTAAAAAAATATCATTAGATGAAAATATATTTATTAAAGACATATTAGCTGGTAGTACATTTAGCATGATTTTATCTATTGATGGTTTTATATATATATGGGGAGAATTTATAAAAAATACAATATCCTATGATAAACCAACTTTATATCCTCAAATTAGTAACGTGAAAAAGATTATAGGTAAATATCGTCATGTGTTATTTCTTACTTATGATAACAAATTATTTGGTTTAGGAGATAATTATTATTTTCAAATTGTTCATGATTCAAGGAAAATTAAACATATAGATTTCCCAAAATTAATTCCTTATTTTATGAAGAGCAATATTAATAAGGTTTTTTCTTTTAAAAATGCATCGTTTGTTCAATTAGAAAATAATGAAATATATGCTTGGGGATATTCACAAAATTGTCATTTGGGTATAGGGTTAACTCAGTTAACCTACATAAAGTACCCCCAAAAAATTGTAAAAAGTTGGTTAACATATGATGAAAAAGAGATAGAAGATGATCAATATAATGATGCAAGTAATGATGAACATATGTATAATAATTATTGTAAAAATATAAACGAAATAAACCTAATAAAAAAAAAATTTAATAAAAAAGAAAAATTCACAAACGAATTTATATATACTCCTTATTATGAAGAACAGATTGAAAAATTCATTTATGAAATGCAAGTTATTCCAAATGTTATTAACTGGGAATTTATCCAAATGTTATTGAAAAAAGAAGAATACAGTAATAGTTTAGATTATATTAAATCTTTTGAGGATGATTTAACAGATTTATATAGTAAACACATTGAATTTATTTTAAATTTAAATTCATATGAAAGGCAATATAATGATTTATATTTAAATTATCAGAATTTTATTTTATCTAATATTTCAAATATGAATGAACCATTACCTGTTATAATGCATACAAAAGCAACTCACATTTTTGATGCCAATATGAGTAAACTTCAAGAATTAGTATATATTTTGCAGCAGCAGCCAATGTATCTAATAATTCTGTGTTTAATTCATAATCATAAAAATATAAAAAATCTTAAAAAATTATCCTATCAACAAAAATTAGTAAGACAAAATGAAGGATTTATGGGAAAATTAAATGTTCAAAATGCAATGGAAAATTCATCTACTAAATGTATTGGAGATAAAGAAAATGAAGCAAACTACATATTAAATAAATCAAGCTTAATTAATCATTCTTATGAATATGATAGAAGGACAGAATTTAAAAATAGTAATTTAGATATTGTAAAACAGAAACATTCTTTTTATAAAAAAAGTACTTTAATTATATGCTCATTTATTTTTGATCTATACTATGATTTGAAAAATGAAAGAGTTCGTAATATTTTTACCATATTTCTAATTAAACTTGGTATAGAAGAAATGAAAAGTTGTTTACATGTTGATTCTTTATTTAAAGTAGAATCATCAATTTTTTTTTTATTAATAAAGATGCTATTCATGAAAAACGAATTCTTAATTAATTTTTCTCATTGTATATCAAATTTAAATAATTCGAATTCATTTGTTGTTTTATTAAACGAAATGTCAAGAAAAAGACTTAAGAAGGAATTGTGTATGAATAATCCTAATATGTTTAGTTATCCATCTAAAAATTGTCAAGAAGATATAATTAAAATGAGTAATCAGAACCATTTAATTAATACATATAATAATGCAAATATTTCAATGAACCATATAATTAATAGTAATAGTAATTATAATATGAATAATTCAACAAATAACTTAATAAATAATAATGCTGAAATTAATATGAATGAATTAAATGAAACTACAAGTAATGAAAAGACTTTTTTTTTCAATGATTTTAATGAGGAGAAGGATAAAGAATTTACACAATTTATTAAAGGAAAAGGAAAGGAAGAAAATATATCTGTTCATATTAATCCATATAAGAATCCTGTGGAAACATATAATAATTTACAATTTCAACAAAAGGAGTCACCTAAAATACAAGATGAAATGAAAATAAGAAATACAAAAAATACAAGTGATAAAGATGTATTTTTAGAGTTAGATTTTGTAAAGGTATTTAAGGAACTCTGCAAAATTTTTAAAAATATAAAGTTTCCTGATATGTTTAAAATTATAATGAAGTACTTATTTAAACATTTTGTTATTTATGAAAAAAACATGAGTAAAGAAAATTCGACTCAAAATAAAATATATTTTTTTAATAATGAAGATATTATATATGTTCCTTTTTTTAATTTGTTACTTATGGCTATTTTAAATCCTTTATTAAAAAATATAGATAAAATGAGAGAAAAATTTTTTTACCCACCTATTCCATCACATATCATAAGTATTTGTAATAGAATTTGCGATTTTATAGAGGTTTTATATTTAAATAAATATGAATCATTAAATAGTTATAAATTAAAGAAAAATTTCATATCTGTAAAATATATTTATGAACACACATTTAATTCTTTTATATATATTATAAATAATATATGTAATATTGACGAAGATATATATGTAAATACTTATATAAACTTATTTCGATATCATTTAAATAATAGCACATATTATGTTCAGTTAAGAATTTTTCAGTTATGTCATATTTTTAATTTATTTTTCCGATATCAAAATTATTTATTATTGTCATTTAACGATCCTATAATAGAAATTATAAATTTTTTTTACACATATAAACATAAAGACACCTCATGTATGGAAAATGTTTCAGAATCCTTATTTAACAAGAAGGACACCCGTGTAGATGTAACAAATATGAAAGAGGATATAAAAAAAAAAAATAAAGATAATAATTTAAATAAAAATAAAAAAAAAAAAAGTTTTTTATCTAAATATATTCGTAAGGATGAAAAAAAAGATAACGCTATAAATAATGAAGAGGTTAAAACAAAATCAGATGTTGGAAAGGAAGAAGATAATACAATATATGCATATTCGAATAAAAGAAAAGAAAAAAATATAAAAAAGTTAATTTTTAATGAAGAAGAAATCCAATTTTTCATAACATGTAAATTAATATATAATATAAAGTTAGATATAAGATTTTTGTTAAAAGAAAAAAATATGAGTATTTGTGAATTCACAAGAATTCCAATGCCTCAATATATATGTTATCGTAAAAGGCCTTACATAAAAAATAATGAATACTTATTTTCAGTTATTCACAAATATCATTATGAAAAAGATAAAATATATATTATTTCAGAATGTTTAAAAAATTGTCCACTTTTTGAGCATTGTATTGATACCAATAACTTAATACTAAAATTAAAATCGTTGGATGCTCATTATTTGTCTTTAAAGGATCAAAAAGAGATAAACCTTGTTCACTTAATTAGGAAAACAATTGATATTTTATTATCGGATGAAATGATATTTGTTGATTTTTGTGAAAATTTTCCTCCAAATTTATATATACATAAATTTAAAGATGAAAAATTACATAAATCTAAGTTTGAACAATCATATTTATATATTTTACAAAATAATTATGATAGAAGTTCATTTTTTCATATGAAATGGAGAAATATAGTTATGCAAATAGCTTTAAATATTTTAAAAAAAAAAAAACATATGAACTATTTAAAAAAATTGCATGAAGAACAAGAAAAAATAGAAGATCTAATATTAAATTATCAATTTAAAATGAAAAATGATATTGAAACTTTAAAGAATGCAATAATTTTTGTCTCTAAATTATTAATTGAAAAACCAATATTAATTCATGGTTCCTATTTTGAAAAAGATTTATTTTTTAATATATTAAAAAACAAGAAGGATTTAAAAAAAGAACATAAAATTCCTTATGAATCGTCAACAGTTCATATATACGAGATAAAAAAACTAATTAAAACATCTGTTTTCAACTATGTAAATGAATTGTTAAATCCCGTAATTGACTATTTGACAGTAGAAATTTTCTTTGACTTAAATAATATTATTAAATTAAGTCTAGTTGTAACTAAAAATAAAAGTAGAAATGTAATTAATGAACACACATTTACAAGTCAAGATATTTATAATATTTATAATTCTTCTCCATTCATTTTATATTTTTTTTTTAAATATAATAAAACTTATTTGTGTTCTATCAGTGGATTTAATTTTATGCATTTATTACATAATTTAGTTATTGATATTTATTAACTAATCAAAAAATTCACTTAATAATAAAAATATATATATATATACATTAATTTATTAATTTTAAATATATTTTTACTTCCAAATGGATATGTTAACATATTTAATGTATATTTATTCTCATTTATTTTTTTCGTATTATGTCTTTTATTTTAATAATTTCAATTAAATTTTTAATTAATATTTAAAGAATTTTTTTTTTTTTTTTTTCGTATTTTAACTTTTTTTGTATTTTTAAATTACATCTTTATTTATTTTCTTAATTATTTTGTATTTCTAAAAATTGTGAGTTTATATTCTTTATTTTATTTTAATTATTTTATTTTATTTTATTTTTTTTTTTTTTGATATTTTTTCATAATTTTTTAAACCAATCTTTAATTTATATACTATAAATTTATCTTTTTAAAGTTTCATTTCTTAATCTTATTTTATTTTTTTTTTTTTTTTGTTATTTTCTTTGATATTTTTATTATAAAATGTCATATCTTTATTTTATTATTTATTATTTTAATTTTTTAAAGATATGACTTTTAAGAATTTAAAAACTAATATCTAATTATCATCATTATTATAATTTTCATAATTTATATCATCATAAAGTACATTGTTCATATCTATTTCTATGTTTTTTACCTCACTTAAATTACTAACAACAGCTTCATTTTCTTCTTCATTATATGCATTTTCAATTAATAATTTTCTATTTTCATTATCATCTTCTTTATCTTCACCATCTATATCATTGATGATATCAGCTAAATAATTTTCTTCTACATCATTCTTATCATCATAATTGTCTATATCATTTTTTTCATTAATTTCTATTATTTCTTCACTTTCTATTTTTTCTTCATTATCTATTTTTTCTTCATTATCTATTTTTTCTTCACTTTCTATTTTTTCTTCACTTTCTATTTTTTCTTCATTTTCTATTTTTTCATTATTATCTATTTTTTCTTCACCTTCTATTTTTTCTTCACTTTCTATTTTTTCTTCATTATCTATTTTTTCTTCATTATCTATTTTTTCTTCACATTCTATTTTTTCTTCATTATCTTCTATTTTTTCATTCTTCTCTTCATTTCCTTTTATATTTAGATTGTCATTGTCTTCAGTATTTTCTTTTTCTTCATTATTTGCTAATTCATTATTTGTTGCATTATCTTCCTTTTTTATATTTTTTTCTTTTTTAATATTTTTAATAGTAGTTTTCTTTTCTAGTTTCTTTAAATTTTGTGGAATAGTATATTTTATTTTTTCTTTTTTTTTTGAGCATATTTTAAATTCATCTTTCAGTTCTTCATTTTTATAAATTCTATCACAAAAGTATATGCATCTAATTCTTATGCTAGCATTTATTTGTATGTCAATTGTTTCAACATATTTTGTTTTAAATGCTTTTTCTGTGTAATCTTTTAAATTTATTTGTATAATATTCCATCCATCATTTAAAACCATTGGCATAGTACACCATTTATTTGATAATCTTGTAACAGTCTAATTTAAGAAATACATAGTTTATTTAATATATATATATTTTTTTTTTAAATAATATGTCTGATATTTTTTTTACCTGAAAATTAGAAATTCTAAAAGTTCTTCTACATTTTCTATCATCTAATATACTTATTCTAAAGGAAAAATATCTATTCATCTGAAAAAAAGAAAAATTTATATAATTTATAAAAAAAAAAATACATGTTTATATAAATTAGAATAATATAACAATATCCTAAAGAAATGTTACATTTTTAACAATAAGAACAATAATAGGTAAACTAATTCCTAATGAGGTAAAATTATATGGTGCTGTATAAATATATGAATCAGAAGTATTTTCTGATAAAATTTCAATTGCACTTAATTTGATTGCTTCATCTAATACTTTTCTAACGCAACCCTTTTTTGTTTTTGTTTTCCATATCTCTAATGGCTTAGAACTATTTGTAAGAATAAACCATTTATTGTAAAAAGAAAAATATTTAAATGATAATAATTTTTTTTTTTTTTTTGTAACCAGAATGTTATATATTTATACTTCTACTAAACTATAATTATGATAATTCTATTATCTTGTTATAACTGTTTTTGTTATTACGAAGTGTTCATATTTATACAATGTATACTAACTTTTTTTTTTTTTTTTTTATTATTTGTTATTATTATGATTTATTTTATTTTTATTTTAGTTTTTTCTTTTTTACCCTGCGCTTAGCAAAAGGGATAATATTTTTGGCTGATATTTATTTCTATACATTATGAAAATGATTTTATGTATCTATATATTTATTAGTGCTTCATATAATTTTATATTTTTATATGTGTTTCTCATTATTACATCTCTAATTTTTTTTTTTTTTTTTAAATTTATAACAAATTTTGTGATATGTATTCTTTATATATCATTCTCATTAAAAAAAAAAGAATTAAAAAATAATGTCTAATAAAAAAAAAAAAAAAATTCAAATATCATTGGATAGAAAATATAAATGTCTAATTATAAAGATTGTCTAATAAAAAAGAGATAACTAAAAATTTCTTTTTGCCCATTTTTTTTATTTACATACGCGATAAAATAGAAATAAAAATATTAAAATTGGTTTTTTTTTTTTTTTTTTTTTTTTTTCTTCTTTAAATTTTGCACTTAAATATTTTTACACACAAGATATATCTTTTATCTGTATTTTATTTTTTTTACATGAGAAATTTGAAAAATGTTTTAATATCCATATTTATATCATTTTTATATTAAAACATAAAACAATTATTATGTTATTAATATTAATAGTTTTGTTTTAAAAAAATTTTCTTTTTTTTACATAAAAGACATTTTAAAAAATAAAAAGAATAAATATTTTTTTGGTTATTATGAATGTTTTTTAATTAAATATATTATGAAAATAGTATAAAAAACATTTCATAAAAATTAAATACATATATATATATACATATATATATATATGTATATTTATATAATAACTTTTAATTTTATAATGACTTATATATATAAAAAATAATTTTTCAAAAATATTGGTTACTTGCATAAGTATCCTAATATACTATTATATAAAAATTTTATAAAAAATATCTTTTTTTCCATTTGTATAATATTTATTATTGTGAAAAAATAAAAAAAAGTAAAATATCAAATTTTAATAGTAAATATTTAAAAATTATATATAAATAAATTTGTTAAAAAACATAATATACTCATTTGTGGTGATAAAAATAAAATTCTATTAATCCATATTAAAAGAAAAATATATATTTAATTCAAATTAAAAATATATAATTTCACAATTCTTTTGTATATTTGAACTGTATATTTTATAATGTTTAATTAAATTTTATCTTTTTTATATTTTAAAAATTAATTTTTAATTTTGTTATTTTTTTTTTTTTTTATATATAAGTATTCTAAAAGAAATTTATTTCCTTTTTTTTTTTTTTAAAAAATAGAATATAAAAATGTGCCAAATATGGCAACAGCTGATCCAACAGCACCTAATAAGGTTATTTGTGTTTTAAAAATAATGATTGAAGATACAATTATAACAACTCTTTTAACTGAGTTTGCAACAGCATGAGTAATTTGGTTAATTTTTTCTAAACACATAAACGCAACTTCATTATTTAAGTAATACCACATTCCACTTAAAAATATCTTTACAACAATATCACGAAATGAATGAATAGATTGAGTACTTTGGTAATTTGTTAAAAAACTATAGGCAGATCTTCCTTCAAATATTAAAACTAATGGTAATGAGATTAAGGCAGAAAAAATAGTAATTAAAGAGTATATATTTGAAGCATTCAAATTTTCCCCTATTGATGATTTCTGAGTCATCATTTTCTTAGCATAAATAGATCTCATAGAAGAACCAAAATTTGAGATAGTTGCACACCAAAAAGATATCCAAGTAAAATGTAATTCCTTAACAGAAGCACACACAACCCCACTAACAATAACTAATAATGATATATATTTATTAAGTTTCATGTATTGTTTTAAAAGTAAAATTGATAAAATAGCTGTAAATACTGGCTCGCACGCCTTAACAACATGAGTAAAGGAAACACTTGTTTGAGACATTGACATAACTGCTCCAAAATGAACTAATATGTGACACACACTTTGAATTAAAATATTTTTTAAAAATAAATCATATGAATATATTTTTGGTACTTTTTTATATCCACTTATCCAATAAATAAATATAAATATCCATCCGACAAATAATTGTATACAACTAATTAACCAAGGTAACTTTATCATATTTAACGCCCTTTTGTTATCAACATTATATAGTACATTTAATGCATACCATGTTATTAATAAAAATATTAATTTAACTTTATCATAAAAGGTAGAATATATATCTTTACCTTTATATTTCTTATCTTTTAATTTATCAGAATATGCATCATTTATTGTTATTGGAAAGGTTCCATACTCATTCTTTTCATTATCTTTCATCATTAATAGCCAAAAAAAAAAAAAAAAAAAAAAAAAAAAATTATAAGGAAATAATATGATCAATTAATAAATTATAAAAAAATTATTAATTATTGATTTTAATATATAAAATTAAGATTTAAAATTTACGTCTATTAAATAATATAAAAAGAAACATATACATATATATATATATATAAATTAATAAAAATAAGATGATATAATAAAAAAATTTTATTAAATTTTAAGAATATAAATTTATCATGTAATTTATATTTAAGAAGGATAAATATATATATATATATATAGTGTGGAGTAAAAATAATAATATATTAATAAAAAGATGTATTCAAGAAAAAAAGTTAAAAATGAATTATATTAATAATATATACATTGGAAAATGTATAAATTAAATAATATACAAATTAAATGATATATAAATTAAATTATACATAAATTATGTATGATATTTAAAAAAAAAAAAAATCTATTAA
Organism: Plasmodium gallinaceum; assembly: GCF_900005855.1. Lineage (NCBI taxonomy): Eukaryota > Apicomplexa > Aconoidasida > Haemosporida > Plasmodiidae > Plasmodium > Plasmodium gallinaceum. The sequence goes on along the minus strand of NW_021628323.1, from coordinate 314,985 downwards.
AAAAGTTATATTTATATAAATAAATAGGAAAATAAATAATAAAAAATAATTATTTGTAGTTTGAACTATATATCTTTTTATTATAGAATAGAAGAGTTTTTTTTTTTTTTTTTTTTTATATTATATGCAAAATTATTTAATTATAATTTTTTAATGATATTTATATAAGTTTATAGTATTTTTAGTAAGTAATAAATAAAATATTCCAATATTTTTTTTTCGTATCTTTATAGCATAAAGTAAAAAAAAAAAAAAAACGAAATGATAAATTCAAAATTAAATTTAAAAATGAAATATAAAAGTTAAATAATAGTGAATGAATATATGTATCGTATTCATATTTGATATATTAATGAAATCATTTAAAATAAATTGAAATTTATTAATTATCATTCATTTTTTTATAAGGATATAAATGAAAAAAAATTGATCTTTTACCATTTGGTAAATATATCATTTAATTTTTTAAAGTTTACTAGTTTTAATTTTTTTTTTTTATTTATTTTTTCTCTAACGAAATACTATAATTTTCTAATGTATTTCTTTTTTTTGACATAAAACATTATATTTTTCTAATTCATTTTTTTGCAATAAATATTATAGATGCCTTATTTTTTTTTTTTTTTATTCTCATATTTATTTAATTGTGAAACATTTTGTAATATTTCTATTACACATTCTTTATTTCATTTTATTATTAATTTTTTTTTTTTTTTTTTTTTTTTTTTTCATTTTTA
>NW_021628323.1:284435-309435 GCF_900005855.1 Plasmodium gallinaceum | reverse complement strand
TATCATTTTAAAAAATTTTTTTTTTTTTTTTATTAATATTTTTTGTATAATTCAATTGTTATTTGTTACAAATATATATATGTATATATATATATATATATTTTTTTTTTTATACAGAAAATGGAGTCAAAGAATAAGAAAAATAAAAATACAGAGATTTAACATTATGTTTTTTAACTTATTTTATTTTTCTTTAATTAGTGCATTTGGTTTTGTTGCTTTAAGAAATCAAACATATTTTCCGTCAGAATTAGGAGGAAAAGGGAAATTAAGTGATTATTTTGTAGGTTTGAATTAAAAAAAAAAAAAATAAGAATTTTATAATTAAAAAAAAAAAAGATAATTTCTAATATATTTCTTTCATTTTTCTTTTCTTCAGTGAATGTTATTTTATACTTTCCTTTTTTTTTTAGATTATCCTAATCAAAAAACATCAAATTTAATTCATTTATACTATTTTTTAAATGGTGGTTACTTATTGACTTCTGTTTATTCTATATTGATTTCAGAAAAATTACCAGATTTTTATGAAAACCTTTTACAACATTTATGTGCTATCATACTAGTATATTTTTCATATAGCCAAAATTTTATAAGGGTTGGAGCAATTATTATGTTATGTCATGATATATGTGAAATTTTTTCTTCAGCGTATGGAAAAAAAAAAAAAAAAAAAAAATCATTAATAATAACAATTTTAATTTAAATAATGATAATAATATTAAGGAATATTATATATGACATAATAATAAATTAAAATTTTACATTTACATATTTATTATATACAATTTTTTTTTTTTTTTTTTTTTTTTTTTCAGTTGCCGTGTTTTTGTTGATACAAGATATAAATTTATTACTGTCACTTCTTTTTGTATTTTATTCACAAGTTGGGGTTTTTTAAGATTATATATTTTTGCCAAAAGATGTATTTTGGCTATTCATAGAAATTTTCATATTTTTAGTTCATTACTAAATGTAGAAACACGCATTTGGTTAATTTTTCTTTTACTAGTAATTTTGTTAATGAACGCTTATTGGTTCGTCTTAATGGCTAAAATGTTTATTCATTTTATTACTAGTGGACAAACAGAAGATATCTTAACAAGAGTTACAGAAATAGAAGAAAAAGAAAAAAAGATAAAATAAAATAATAATTTATTTTAAAAAGAAAATAAAAAAAAAATCATTGAAGCAAGAAATTATTTTTTTGTTTATTAAAATAAATTTTTTTTTTTTTTTTTTTTTTAATAGTAATAAAAAATATATTTAAAAAACTTATATAATTAAAAAACCTTTTTTTTTTTTTTTTAATTTAAAAATTTAGGCAATTAAAAATAAAATAATGAATTTGAATGTAATTTTTTTTTAAAAAAAAGTAAATAAATAAGTAAAATCTTATGATTTTCATTAATGAAAAAATATATATAACAATCATTCAAGTTGTTCACATGAATATTTATTTTTTGATAAAATAGACAATAGATTTTTATGTACTTATATTTAGAAGGATAAATAATAGAAGGTTTAATATTCCTTTTCACACTTTTAAAAAAATTAAATAAATATAGATATAGATATTTTAATTTTATATAATATATATATATATATGATCATCTGTATTTTGGGATGGAAATTTTTTTTTTTTTAAATATCAATATATATACACATTGTCTATTTTAAATTAAGGTTTAATTCAATTTTATGAAATAATTCAAAATATAATATTTTAAGTTATATATTTTTTATATATATTTTCATGTTGTTTCTTTAACAAATTAAAATATTGCGATTTCTTCAAAAAAAAAAAAAAAAAAAAATGTACGGTAAACAATATAATTATGCAAAAAAAAAAATATGAAACATTTATTAAAAAATTAATAATGGAAAAACAAAGACAAGATCTTAAAAAGGAATTAAAATATAAAAACTAAAAAAAATACTAAAAAATTTTATAAATATTTACTTTTGTTTTGGCATTGGTGGTTTTATTTTAAATAATGCCTTTTTTAACGAAAATACTTTTTTTGAAACATTTGTATTTTCTTTTGAATTATTTGCATTTTCTTTTGATACATTTGTATTTTCTTTTGTGTTATTTGTATTTTCTTTTGAAATAGTTGCATTTTCTTTTGAATTATTTGTATTTTCCTTTGAAATATTTGTATTTTCCTTTGAAATATTTGTATTTTCCTTTAAAACACTTGTATTTTTTTTTAAAATATTTGTATTTTTTTTTAAAATATTTGTATTTTTCTTCAAAACATTTGTATTTTCTTTTGAAATAGTTGCATTTTCTTTTGAAATAGTTGCATTTTCTTTTGAAATATTTGTATTTTCTTTTGAAATATTTGTATTTTCTTTTGAAATATTTGTATTTTTTTCTAAAATATTTGTATTTTCTTTTGAATTTGTTTTGTTTTGTTCATTTTTTACTTTTTGTTCTAACTCAAACTCATTTGAAGAATATTTACTATTTTCATCTAAGTGGATAAACTTTTTATAAATGGAAGTTAAAATAGATCTATCCGGCTGCAGAATTGATAAAATCATATTAACTAGAGAAGTTATAAGTGACCATGCTTGAAATACAACATTTTTTTGTTTTTCACTAAATGATGAAATTCTTAAATCTGAAACACTTAAAATTTCAACTCTTTTTTCAGATAATTTTTTCCAAATTGCTTTTAACAATTCATAAGGATTATATCCGTTTGAATTCTTCACTTCATATAAATATATAGGACAATGTGCCATTAAGTATTTTAAAATAATTATTGCTTTTTTTATTCTATGTAATAATTTAAAAGGAAGAAGAAAAAAATCATGCGATAATTGTTCTATTATAGGAATATGTTCTGTAAGAAAATTTATATTTAAATATGTTGGACCTTGTGTATAATATTTAGAAGAATTTAATTCATTAAAACCCTGTATAGCAAGAGAAGAAATATCATCTTTACATGACTTGTTTTTATAATAAATTGTGTGCGTTCTTAATAATCCATATACTAAGCAATGTAATATTGTAACATTGTGATTATTTTTTATAATTATTTTTGCACCATTTTCAACCAAAGTTTTAATTACTTCATAATGTAAACCATAAGTAGCTAACATTAGAGAAGTTTCACCATGAGATGTTATAGAATTTACATCACTTTTATATTTAATTAAAGTTTTAACTATTTCGTTGTGTCCATTAAAAGAAGCTATATGCAAAGGTGTACTTCCTTCATCATTTAACAACATTACAGATAACCCACTTATTATTAACTGTTTAGCTAGTTCTCTTTTTCCTCTTGCACATGCATAATGCAAGGAATTATTTAAACCTAATAATTTATGTGAAACAGACTTTGTTAATAATTTTTGAGCAAAGTAATTATTAACTTTATTATTTAATATATCTTCTGAATTTCTTGAATCAAAACTACTATTATAAGTATCTTTATCAGAATCAGAATAATTCTTATCATCATTTAAATTGGTATCAATTAATTTTTTACTAATAATATTATTATCAATTGAATCTTTGTCAGTTATGTTAATATCATCTAAATTTACATATCTTGAATCATCAATGAATGAACTGTTATCTAAATTGACATTATTTAATTGATTACTACTGAAATTTTCATTTTTATTTATAATTTCATGGTTCATCATTTTCTCATTTTCACTGTTTTCTGATGATGTTTTCATAGAATTTCCTGTTTTTCTTAAGGTTTTCATAAGGTGGCTATGCTTATTATCAATATGACTATTTTCTTTAAAAACTGATTGATTTTCAGAAAAGTTCGTTCTTTTTTTCATATCCATTTGCTGCTTATATTTTTTTTTTTTTTTTAACTGTAATTCATCTAAATGTCTTAAAAACATTATTAGAATAGTTGCTTGATTAGTATCTAATTCTTTACTTTTTTCACCATATATAAATTCTTCATCCAACACTATGTCAAAATGAAATGTTTTCTCCATATAATTTTTTTGATTATAAGAATCCATATAATTGTCTCCATTTTTTAATAACAATGTTGTTTTTTTTGTTGAAAAAATATTAAGAGAATTATAATAATCCTTTTCAAAATTATCGAAATTGACATTCTGAAATTCTATTTCTTTTAGAAGAGTGTAATAATAATTCGAATGATAACTTATTTGTTCATCTGGCAAAAAAGAGCTAGCCATATATAAAAGAACATTCATATTTAGTTCATTTTTAAAAAAGATAGAATAATTTAATTTTAATAATGCTTTAACTAAGTTTACATTACCACAGCTAGCGGCTAAACATAATGCAGTTAGCCCATTTCCGAAATATTGAATTTTTCTAAAACTTTTGAAAATATTCATATAATATTTATTTTTTTCTAAATCTAAGTCAAAACACTGAGAAGCCATATAAATGGGATAAAAATAATCTTCGTCAACTACTTTTTTTATATTCTTAAATGGATCATTTTTTTTTTGCGTCACTTTATAATAAAAATCACAGAACTCTTCCTTTCTATTTATGTGAAATTCTATATCTTTGTAAGGCGTAAAAATATTCAATGAAACCGCAAAATTTCTGAGCCGTTGCATTAATACAACAGTTAGTGTAGAATTATAGCCTGTAATTACACATGAATTCCATATAGCGGTATACAAAGGATCTATAACATATGTAGATGAAATACCTGAGCCTTTATTGTATAATTTATATAAATTAGAACAGCTGTAAGTATATTCAGAGAGATGTAAATATAGGTGTACTTTTTCTAATGAACAAACCGGAAGAACTTCTTCTGCTGCTATGATTGCTTTTCTTAAATAAATTAAAGAATCAAACAATTGTTTATTAGGTTCATATCTTAGTAATCCTGCTAATAAAACATTAGTATTAAATATAATATAGTGATTTGGATGTAATAAATAACAAAATTCTTTGTATAAAAGTAAAAGTTGCTTTCTTGCAAGAATTATATTTCCGTTTATGTAATTTTTTTCTGCTTCATTATATAATAAATAAGCTCTATTTTCTAATTTTATGCATCTTTTATTCCCTGAAAAAGATAGTTTACCACAATTAGAACATAACCACCTTTCAATTTCTTTCTCTAATTTTTTTAGTATATTTTTTTCTTTTTCATTAAATATATCAGTATTGTAATATAATGAAGTATCCATTTTTGAATTAACTTTTTTTTTTTTTTTTTTTTCATTTTCGATTTCATTTTCATTATGATTTTCTATATTTATTTCTTTTAATAAGTCCGTTTCTTCGTTTGAAATTTGACTATTTTTCAAAGAAATATTTTTTTTTTGTTTTTTTTCTTTTTGTTTATCAAATCTATATAATTTTAACGCTTCAATTAATGCTTCTGTTTTAATAGGATATATATATCCTACTATACATCTGGGGCATTTCATACTTCTTAAATGCAAATTGTTTTCAGTTGGGTCTGAACATCTACTACAACCACAACCAAAAACTCTTGGCATTCCTTTAAAATTTTTTCTTATTTTAAGAGGTAAATACTGATCTGATAAAATACTTATGCATAATTTCCCTCCTTCCGGTATATTATATAAAGATCTAATAGTTAGATTACCATTTTCATCATAATAAAAACTGCATGTAGGAACACAACTGTGATGTAATTTGGCTAATAATGGACAGTAAGCTAATCCAAATGTAGTTTCAGGATTTGCTTGTTGAATTATTGAAGATGGAGAATAATATTTAATAAAAGGAGAGTACTGCCACAAAATTAACATTAGTTCTACTAGTTCTTTTTGTTTTAAATGTAAATAAAAAGATGGATGAAATTCTAATATTATTCTATTTGCTAACGTATTAAATGATTCAAATACTTCTTTTTGACTTTCTTTAACTGAATCATAATAGGATTCTACACTAAATATATCATTTAATATACTGTGTTCTTTATCTTTATATTCTTTATCTATTTTTGCTTTTATTAATAAGCGAAAAATATGAAGAACAGTGTAATACATTAAATTTGATTCTTTAGCTGCTGCAGATATTATTGGTAAAATGCTACATTCTATTTTATGAATATTTATATTATTAATAAGACACTTCCAATTGCAAAAAATAAATGGGCACGAATGTGGATTAATAGGACAAGAATAACTTTTATGAGCAATATTTCTTTCCTTTAAACAGTGATAACAAGTAGAATATGTAAAATTTTCAGATAAAACATACTGTGTTAATATAAATGGTTTCGTTTGAAATATAACTTCTCCTGGTATTAAATTCTTTTTAGCTAAAGCTACATAATATTGTCCATGTTTGATAATTTGCAATTTCTTACTATATAAATATTCGTTTGTAAAATTATTATTGTTATTATATTTTTCTTCTTTATATAATCTACTTTCATCATAGCATATCCAACTTTTATATTTTATGGGTATTTTACATGCTTTTGAAATTATGTTTTCTTCACATTTTTTTAATAAGTTGATTAATATTCTATTTTCCTTATCAATATATAATGCTGCATATATTAAATTTAATGCTGATTTATAATTTTTTATCTTCAAATAAAATTTACTAAAACATTCATAACCTTCTATTGATTTTGGATATCTTTCAATATAATTAGTTATTAATTTTGATATTACTTCATTTCCATTTCTTTGGTATAATTTAGGTAACTCTTTTGTTAATTCTAATAATTCTTCTTTTTCTTTATAATTTATTTTTTTATTCTCTTCCAGATGAATAAATCTACTATTTTCTAAACCTTTATTTTCTATATCTTTAAATAATGCTATATCAAACATTTTATTTCAACAAATGGAGAAATTAGAAAATATGTATACTTATATATTCTTATCAAAAATAAAAAAAAATGTATCGTTTAAAAATGTTTTTTTTATTAAACTTATAACTATATCAAACTAGTTACAGTAGAAATTTTTTATTTTTTTAAAATTAATTATATATATATATAATATATTTTTTAGATTTTATTGTATTAATTCTATTCAAAAACAATTAATTATTGTGGTTTATGTTCTTATTTTTTTTTCCATAAAACAAGTAATAAAAGTATTAATAAAGATTATTTAAAAACATTATAATTTAAAATTTATTAATAAAATATTTAGATAATTATTAACTTTTTTTTTTTTTTTTTTTTTTTTTGATAATTATAAAAATCACTATAGCATTAATCAATTATTAAAAATTGTATATCTTTTATAATCCATTTTTTAGTTAAAAATAAAATGTCTGTATTATTTATATTCATAATGTTAAAATATATATTATTATACATTAGATGTATGATTATTATTGATATTATATATTTTTATTATTATTATTATTATCTCCATATATTTTTATTATTATTATCTCCATATACTTTTATTATTAATTCCATAGTTTATTTTTTAAGTTATTATTAATATATATTTTATTATTTTTTAATTTTTTTTAAATTTAAAAATTCTCTTATGCTTCATTTAATTATTTTAATTTTCTTTAATAAAAAAAAAAAAAAAAAAAATTCTTTGCAACTATTTAATAGAGAATTTTGCTAATGGACAGAAAAAAAAAAAAAAAAAATGTCTTAGATGTTTCACGCAAATTTTAAAATTCATTTTTTCCATTGTAAAAAAAAAGAAAAAAAGAAAAAATACAATTTAGACAATAATTAAAGCAAAAAAAATATTAAAAGTGATAATTCTGTATTTTTTTTTTTTTAATTATGTTTTTACATTATGAAAAAATTTAATTTAATCTATTTTAAAAATTTCTTAATCGTATGTGTATTTTCTTTTATGAAAAAATCTGCGATATTAAATATTTATTTTTTTATTTTTATAAAATAAAATTTTATTAGAAGCATGCATGATAATTGAAATACTTTTAAAATAAAATTTATTCCTTTGTTAAAATTATTGTTTTTTAATTAATACTTTTTTTTTTTTTTTTCTCATTGAAAAATATGTAAATGCACATGTATAAAAAAAAAAAAAAAAAAAAAAAAAAAAAATATATATATATATATATATATATATATTTAAAATATTATTTTCTACTGTTTTACATAAAAGAATATACAAGAAAAATACAACATGAATATATAGAAGATATTTTATTTGTATACTTAATTTTAAAATATAAATTATTTTGTAGATAAAAAAAAAATTTTTTTTTCCATTCAAAATTTATGTTTTACAATTATGTTTCAATATTATATAAATTAGATTTATAATAAAAATATTATTGGTAAAATTTCTTTAATATGTAATTCTAAAGTTTTAATTTTAATTTCACCTTATTTTTTTTTTGAAGCATAAGTAATGGTAATAAAATAACATTTTTTATATAATATATAAAATTTGGTTAAAAATTAGAAATTTTTAATATTAATATGTAAGTTTCAGAAAATACAAAAAGTGTACATTTGAAAATTTCAAAAAATTGATAAAAGATATATATATATATACATAGAAGCAAAAATTTATTTATTTTAAATTTAATCTCTATTTATTCATTTTTTTTTCTTATTTTTAACTTTGTTTACATTTTCTTTTTGATATGTTACTTTTGTTTTCATTTTTGTGAAAAAATATATCTTTTTGTTTTAATCATAAATAGAACATTTGTAACATATTCATAGAATAAAAGATGCTTTTCTAAACTTAATAACAATAAATATAGTATATTTAAAAGAAAATATATAATACTATAATTTTTTTTAAGTGTAAATATTAAATCATATTTATTGAAAAAACATGTAAGACAAATAATGTCAAAAAAAATTAGATTTATTTTAACAGTTAAGTCAGGTGATACCAATGAATATATATGCCCATATAAATTTGTTTGATAAATTAAAGATGGGAAGGATAAAGATGGAGAATATATTGATAATGGAAATTTTTGTTTTGATTATGATGTTCTTAATAAAAATGTGTGTGAATTAAAGTAACATATTAGAGATTTGTATAATATAATGAAAAAAGAAGATAATAATATTTATAGAGAAGAATTTTCATTACTATCAATAGTTTTAATAAATATATTATTTGAATGTTATTTTTACATGTATTAAAATGGTGATCTAGTTAAAAAAAGTATTAAAGAGTAAATATTATACAAAATCCCATTCGTAAAATAACTAGATGAAATTTTAACAGTAACATATGATAATCGAATACTGTTACTACATTTATTATAAATTATCATTAGAATAAATTATGTAAAATTTATCCAAGAGGTGATTATTATGTTGATTTGATATACCTATCAAATTATGTAGCTAAATCTGATAGTTGTTTTAATAGAGTTTATAAAATTAAAGACAATCAGTTCTGATAATGAAAAGGAAGAACCTATTAATAAGTGAATATAGGAAGTAAATAAATTTAAAGATGTTAACATTAATATACTTTTTAAAAAAAGACATTATTACATATGGAGATGAAAGATATAAATTTGCTGAAATATTTATAATAAACAAAAAGGTTTCCTTTACTTGTATATGTATATCAAATGTTAAATTAATTAATTTAATGATAAATGTTTACTTTAATTATATTTTAAAAAAGTCTGCAAATAATAATAGAATTCATATTAGTACTTTAATCCATCTAAAGTACTATTATAAAAGAAACTCATGTAAGTGAGAACTTATATTCTTTCAATTTATTTTTTTCTCTTTATTTTCTCTTTTTCGTATTTTCTTTCGATTTTTAATATGTTTAAGATATATTCCCATAAAAAAAAAAAATATTTATATATTTAAATGTTTTTAATTTTTTCTAAATTTATTTGTTTAATGCAAATATTTGTAAAATCTATATGATTTAAATATATAAAAAGTTTATAAATTTTGGATTACAATAAAAAAAAAAAAAAAAAAATGTGAGGTTTAATGATTTTCGATTTTTAAAATATTGTTTGATAAATATGTTAAATTAGACAAAAAGTTAGATATTTTAAGAACTTTCAAATTAAATTCATATTTTTTGGTATTATTTGGTTGTATAACATATAAAAATAAACTCAAAAACCTAATAATGTTAAAAAGAAAAAAAATATATATATATATATATCAGAAAATAAAGAAATAAAACAATCTATATATTTCTTTTTTTTTTTTTTTTTTGTAACTATTTCATTTATAAATATTACCTTACTTCTGTTTGTAAAATAAAAAACATGTTATTATCTATTATCTTCAATATTGTATATTTAGCTTTTAACAACATTGATAAACCAAACAATTCTAAAATAATATTTTTAATAGCAGCTTTTACATGATTTATAGCATTTAAATCTAATAAATTACAACTACAAAAAAAAAAAAAATAAATAAATAAATAAAATAAAAAATAAAACAAATAAATGAAATAAAATAAAGGCGATATGGTGTATTTCATGTATTTTCTTACATTTTTATTAAAATATATGCATTATCTGATTTTGAAACATATTCCATCATTTTTTTTTATAAACTTTTTTAACATATAATATGCATACTGAAAATGTAAGTTTTAAAGTTTTTGTTATTTTATAAACTTAATTTATTCACCCATCGAAAGATAAAATTTATAATTTCCTTTTATTTATTTTATTATTTGACGTAACTAAAAAATAATTTTTTTTTTTTTTTTTTATAGACTTTTGAACGATAAAAAAATTTGAATGTAACTTAAAAAAATTTTAATAAATTAAAATTAAAAGATCTATTTAAACTTCATTTAAAATTTTAACAATATATAAAAAAATAAAATGAAAATAAAATAAAAATAAAAGTAAAATAAAAATAAAATAAAATAATGAATATATAAAAAGTAAAAACTATAGATGAGATTCTTATAAAACTATTTAAAATTTATATATATGTATATTTTTCATTAATTTATCTATAGTTTTTTCTATTTAAAAAAAAAAAAAAATAAAATAAAATGTAAGAATAAATAAATAATCAAATATTTTATATATATAAAAATAGTGTCCTATAATTGTATTTTTTAAAAAAAAAAAAATACATAAATACAAAAAATGAGAAAAAAAAAAGGATAAAAAAATATAAATTAGTAATTATGAAAAAAAAAAAAAAAAAAAAATTTTCAAAACATTATTAAAACAATCTAACAAAAAAAAAAAAAATTATTCTGTATATTTTGAATTATATAAAAAAGTCCGCAAAAAAAAAAAAAAAAAAAAAAAAAAGAAAAAACGAAATTAGAGCAAAACTAAATTAAAATAACACTAATATGACTTTGAAGAAAATAAACAAAAGTAAAATAAAATATAATGAAAAGGAATGCAATATTATTAGCAAAATACATGAAAAAAATAGCATTCTTACAGGTTATATAAACTTATATATATATATATATATATATTTGTAATTTAAAATAATAAAAGTATTTTTTCGTATTAAAAAAAATATTTGATATAATTAGACATTTATTTGATAAAATATATATATGTAAATAATAAATGATTTTAATTTTTCAAGATATCTTTAATAAAAAAATATTTTATTCTATGAAGAAGATATTATACAATTATTCTAAATAATTTATTTTTTTTTTTTTTTTTTTTCTTTTTAAAAAAAATTCTATAGTAAAGCAATTAATAGCTTTTTTTAAAGAAAAAAAAAAAAAAAAAAAAAAAACAAAAAAAAATATATATGTATATATATTTTTAACTGATAAATTGTAGTTTTCTCTCTGAAATTTCTTTCATCTTTTGTGCTATGATTTTTTTAGTCCTATTAACTGTTTCAGCATTATATTTATCTAATTCGTCTACAGCATTACTTAAAATAATATCTTTTACTAAGTCTTCCCATTTAGATGAATCTGCAGGAACTTTACTTTTTTCTAAATCTAAAACAGCTTGAACTAAAACCCTTGTTAATCCCTTTTTGTCGATTAAATTATATGCATGAGCTTTAGTTGCCGCTCCTATATAAGTTCTAAAAAAAAAAATGGGGACTGATTTAATAAAATAATCACTTGGTAATAAAGTATTATCATCCTTTCCTTTTACATGATGTAAAAAAACAGCTTTAATTCTTTGAGGAAATGTTTTGATCATCATTTCTCCTGCTTGTTTATCCATATCTCCTGTATCACCAATCCATATATATCTAACAACCGAATTCTGTTGAATTACATATTTATGTAGTTGTTTGAAATTAAAAAATTTTTTTTCTCCTCTTGTTTCATTCCATACCCATTCTTTTAAAGTTGAATATAAAGTTTTATTTTCACAATCGATACCCCAATTTTTTATTCCTCTCCTTTCAGCTACTTCGTTAAATTTTTTATTTAAATATGAATCTTCTGTTATGGGTACTTGTGGAATTCTAGCTGTTAAAACGGATAATAAAAGTGGTTTAGATTCAGCTGATAATTTATTCATAGCCAATTCAAAGATAAATTGAAAAGATCCTGGATATGTTTCTCCTCTTTGATACTGTGCATCTACTCCACCTAAAGAATAATTAAATAATTTATATCCACCACTTGATCTTATTGTATCATCAATATCAATAATAACTTGAGTGGTTCCCCATTTTAATTTATCATTTTTACAATCAATTATTCTTCTTTTTAATTTGTTCACATTTGGAGTAGTATTACTCTCTTCTTTTTTTTTTTCTTCACTTTTTCCTTCTTCAGTTTCATTATTAATTTCTTTTTCTTCATTAATAGTATTATCATTTTTATCTATTTTTTTTTCTTCATTTTTCACTACGATCATCTCACTGTTTTTTTCCCTTTTTACTGTCACTTCATTTTGTCCTCTATTTGTATATTCTTCGTTTTTCATGTAATATATATTTTTACTTATTATTTCTTTTTTCAATTCAACTTTTCTTTCTTTCATTGATTCTTCTTCATTATTTATTTTTATTTCATTACTTTTCTCATCATAATTTAATATTCTATTTGTATCTTTTCCTTTTTCTTCTAAAACACATTCATTTATGCTCTTCATATTATTCTTACTCATACTTGTCTGCTTATTTATGCAAGATACATAATTTTTATCTTCATTTATACTATTTATCAAAGCATTATCAACATTACTATTATCATTATTATTTTCTTTAGTATTTCTTTTACTAATTATATAGTCTCTTATTTCATCCTTATAATCTAGAACTTCATTGTTTTCTAGATTTTTTTTAATTTCTGTTTTAGATATGTATGGAATCTTATGGTAAAATTTTTGATTATTATTATTAATTACATCAAGATTATCATAAAAATTTTCACTTTTATCATTAAATTCATATTCTCCCGAAATCTGTTTGTGATTTATATTTAATGTTTTTTTATACATTTGGTTAAAACCTTTTCTACTCATTTCATCTAAAATTTCAGAATTTACTTTATTTGATTTTTTTTTATTAATTTTATAAATACTTTCTTTTTTCTCTTCATATATTTCTTCGCTGGAATTGTCACTACAACTATCCTTATATACATCAAACGAATTTCTTTTTCTATTTTTTTTTTCAGACAAAAAATATTTTTTATTTTTAGAAAGCATTCTATTAAAACTTTTAAAGGTTTTTAAACATTTTCTTATGGGAAATTTTATGTTGTATAAATCACTACTACTATAAACTTTTTTTTTAAAAAACAGTTCTAAATTATTATAATTACCTAATGAAGATATATTTTTATATGTGTAATTATAAGTGTTATTTCTTTTAAGAGAATTATAAAGAATAGATCTCCTTAATTTATGTTTGTCTATATGATGCATTTTAGAAGATAATGTAATAAAATTATTCAAGGGAGTAATGGAATGTTCTTTCTCTTCGTTTGTACCATCATTTAAACCTTTTTTTTTATTAAATATATTTTCGTAGTCACTAATCAACTGTTTTTTAATTTTTTTTTTCTCAACTGACTCTTCTATCTTGTTAATAATTTTTTTCATATTACTCATATTTGCTTCATTATATACTTCTTTATCTGATAAACTATAGTCTCTTTTTATATTATTAAAACAAAATTCGTCGGAACCTAATTTTTTTTTTCTATTATCATAATAGTTATAATTGATAGAACCTTTTTTTTTTGAACAATATTTATTGCTATTATTTAATTCATTATAATTTTTATATATTTCATTTTTAGATGAAAATTCATTCTTATAATTTATTCCTTTATTTTTTATGTTAAGATCCTTTTTTAATTCTTTCTTATTATTATATAATTTTTTTTCTTCTTGTATTTCATTTCCTTCTATTTGATCTAAATTAGTTTCATTAAATTTATTTTCTCCATAACTTTTTTTTATCGATGTTTCTCTCTTTTCAAATGAGGAATTTTTTTCATGTTTAAAATTATTATATATATTTTTTTCTTTTATAATTTTGTTACGATTTTCTTTTTCTCTTTGATAATCAAAATAACGATATGGTTTTAATTTATTATGTAATATTTTCTTATTTCTATCACTTATTTCTGATAAGCATTCTATTAGAGAATTACTATTTTTACAGTAAGTGTTTTCTACTTTGGGGAAGATATTGAGGTATTCTTGTAATGATTTACTTTTATTAAGTACTTTTTTTTTTATGTCATAATTTTTATTAAAATAGACATGAGTTTTGTTATTAACACTCTTTTCTTTTACTTCTATATTATTTTCTTCTTCTTCCTTGATTTCATATCTTCTTATTTCTTCTTCATTATGAATTTTGTCTATATTATAATCTTTTTCTTTATTTTTCAAATTTTCATAATCATCATTATGATTACTATCTTTACTATTACTTCTATTTAATAAGTTACTATCATTTAGTTTATTTTTATTTATTATATTGTTATCACTCTGATTATTTTTATTTATTATATTATCATCATTTAAATTATTTACATTTATTATATTGTTATCACCCTGATTATTTTTATTTATTATATTGTTATCACTCTGATTATTTTTATTTATTATATTGTTATCACTCTGATTATTTTTATTTATTAAATTGTCATCATTTAAATTATTTATATTTATTATATTGTTATCACTCTGATTATTTTTATTTATTATATTATCATCATTTAAATTATTTATATTTATTATATTGTTATCACTCTTAATATTTTTATTTATTAAATTGTCATCATTTAAATTATTTACATTTATTATATTGTTATCACTCTGATTATTTTTATTTATTATATTATCATCATTTAAATTATTTACATTTATTATATTGTTATCACTCTGATTATTTTTATTTATTAAATTGTCATCATTTAAATTATTTACATTTATTAAATTGTCATCATTTAAATTATTTACATTTATTATATTATTATCGATTGAATTATCATTATTATTTATTATATGTTTATAGTTTGAGTTCATAACATTTGATAAATTTTTATCATACGAATTATTAATAAGATTTCTATTATTTTTATTTATTGCATTAACATAATTACTACACCATAAAGTTGGAGAATTTTCTCCTGTTAATAAATTTGAAAGTTTTTCTTCTGTACTTAATGTATTATATTTTTCACTATCAAATTCATTATCATCAAACCAATTTATTTCACTATTTTTTAAATCATCATTTATATTGTTTAAACTTTCAAATAATTTATTATCTACTATTTTATTTTCTTCTAATAGCGAATGTTTACTTACGGGACTTGGTGAATATTGACTTAAATCATTAAAATTTAATTTATCATCTTCTGAATTATCTTCAAATCCTTTTTGATGTATATTTTTTATTTCATCCATTTCAATACATTCAAAAACATTCTTATCCTTGTCTTTTTTTTTTATCATTGAATTAAATATATTAAATGTTACTATTCTATAAAATAAAGTTTTATTAACTGTTCATATATATATATATATGTAATTATATTTATTGGTAATTTACTTGTTTAAATTAATATTTTATTGTCTTATGTGTTAAATATAAATTATTTTAGAACTTACTTTTTTTTCTTATTTCTCAGCTAATTTGAATTAAAGAAAAAAAAAAATTCAAATCAGCATACATAAGTGAAGTTACCAAATATTAAAGATAAAAAAAAAAAAAAAAAAAAAAAAAAAAAAGAACAATATCCGTGGAATAATTAAGAAATTATTTATATAAAAAACAATTAAAAATAAAAAAAGCAATATTTAAATACATATTCAAATTTTAATTTTTATAAATAAAACATTCAAAAAAAAAAAAAAAAAAAGAGTATATCTTTTATATAAATTTTAAATATCTAATATTTCAAAATTTTAGAAAAAATAGGAAAGATATTAAAAAAAAATATTCTACTCTTTTTTTCTAGAAAAAAATTATTGATAACTAAATCAAATAATTCAATATTAAAAACAAGAATAAAATACTTTTCCTTTTATATAAAGGAATATATTTTCTTTTTTTTTTTTTGTTTATATTTTTTTAATTAAGCATAATTAATAATAAAATGGATTAAGAGGATTAATAAAACTAACACAATTTGTCATAACAGTGTTTTTATAATGATTTA
Source organism: Plasmodium gallinaceum (assembly GCF_900005855.1). Lineage (NCBI taxonomy): Eukaryota > Apicomplexa > Aconoidasida > Haemosporida > Plasmodiidae > Plasmodium > Plasmodium gallinaceum. Next base: position 292,914 of record NW_021628323.1, on the reverse strand, counting down.
AATTTATTCATAAACAAATTAAAAATATAAAAACACATAAATATGTTCAACTATATTAAACTGCTGTTTTTTTTTTTTTTTTTTTTTTTTTTTTTTTTTTTTTTTTTTTTTTTTTTTTTTTTTTAAATCTTATATATATATAAAATATAAATTGCCGCTATTAGTATCGTTATATGATGAAGTATTTTTTATGGTGCTAAAATTTTATTTATATTTCACAATGCACATTTTAAAATTTAAATTATTAAAAAAAAATTATTTTTGTTTTTGATTGTTTTATAAATTTATTGATTTAAAAAAAAAAAAATAAACATACGTAAAACTATGAGAAATCTTAAAAAAAAAATTATTAAATCTGTACTCAAATTTTAATAAAATTATTTTATTTAATTTCTTTATTTTTTAATTTCGTTTTGCTTCTCAATTTTATATTAATATACATAGAAAAATTACTTAAAAATTATAACAAAAAAGTGTATATATATGTAAATGTATATTAATTTTTTTTTTTTTTTTTATAAATAAAAGATAATAATAATAAAACTTAAATAGAATATTATATATTATTACAATTTGTTACAAAACAAACGAGAATTACAATTTTATCTAACCACAGAAAAGGTAATAAAAAAAAAAAAAAAAAAAAAAATTAAAAATTAAAGATTCTCTTTATTGTTGTCAGTGACAATGATATGTAAAAATCAAAATACAAATAAAAATTTTACAAGAATATATGTGTATAATAAGAAAAGAAAGATTTTATCATTCAAAAGAGTATTAAGAACAAAAAAAAAAAAAAAATAAGCACGTGTGAATTTTTTTTTTTTTTATGTTTTAATATAATTATATATATATATATATGTATATATAAACATATTTATAAATGAATTTAAAAATGAATATATTTATTTTTTTTTTATTTTCTTACTATATTATACAATAACATAAAAGAAGTGTGTGTGAACTAAAATAGTAAGTTCTAAGATTATTATCTCATATCATAACAATTTTACAATTTTCGAAGCTCGAAAAAAAAAAAAAAAATATTATCATAAAGAAAAATATATATTTGTTTAAATTATATGTTTTTATATAACAATATTAAATTTATGAAAAATTAAAACACACAATTTTTTTTCCTTATATAATTTATGAGAAATTTGTACGATAGTTGAAATTTATAAATATTATAATAAAAAAAAAAAAGAGAAGGAAGATTAAGGCATTAAAGATATGTGTGTATATATATATATATATTCATATGGAAAAATAGAAAAAAATATATTTATTAATATAAACAGAAGTGAACTTTTTGTTTGCATTAATCTATGTAAATCATTTTTTTCCTTTTTCAATACTTATAAATTTTACTATAAGATTATTCACTATTATACCTATATCCTTCTATTTTCTTATATTTCTCATTTTTTTTTTATATAATTTACAGTAATGTTAATATAAATATTTTTTCTGTATTCTTTGTATAATTTTTTTATAAAAAAAAAAATTGTAAGCTTTTATAATTTTTTTTTTTTTTTCTGGTAAAATAAAAAAATTATCCAACGAAAAAGTAATGCTTTTAAAAAATAAATATTATTTAACCTTTTTCTTTTTTAAAGGTGATGTATTATTTATTATGTCTGTTTTATTTTAAATTGTCATAGAACTCGAATTTTATTCGTTTAAAGTACAATTATATATATATATATATATATATATATAGCAATAAAATTTGTTTCCAATTAATGAATGAAAAAAAAATGTATTTATAAAATTACAAAAAAATAAAATTTAATGGATAAAAAAAAGAAATGAAAAAGTGAACAAAAATAACTTATAAAAAAAAAAAAATTAATAGTTATAAATTCAATTTATGCATTTTTCTTGAGCAAATATGTGAATTTTATATACTATGTATACATAATTCTTCCATTTAAAGTAGAACAGTTATTTTATTCCTTTAAACTTTAACTATTTTAAAAAAGTAATATCAACTAAGTTATAAAATAATTTTCATTCTTTACTTTTGAGTCTATTATTAAATTATATTATTATAAATCTCATTAAACTATTAAAGTAATAATATATGAATAAATAAAAAGAAAAATATCTTAATTTTGAAAATATTCATACTTAAAATATTTATAAAAATTTCTTGTTAAATTAGTTTTTATATTTTTTTTTTTTTTTGAAATTATTGAAACATTTATAACATGTTAATTATTTATGTATTTAAGCATATTATTTAGCATGTCTTTAAAAAGTTCTTCATTCAAATAATTAAATATATATATAAACTACTATATATATGAGAAAGTATATATAAGGTATAACATTAATGTAACCAAAAAAATGATAAAAAATATTTAGAAAATATTTATTCATATTTATGGATTATTCTTGTTATGCTATTTTTCGTACAAGGGAAAAGGAAAAAAAATTTTATTTTGTTAAAATAATTTTCAATAAAAATTTTTTATAATTCTCCACATGATTAATATTATTATCTTTTTTCATTTCTTTTTAATATAAAAATTAATACCCTTAAAACTACACTTCTGATCTAAAATGAAAAAAACTAATATAAAAGAAAAGGAAAAAAAATAAATTTTTTAAAAATTCTTAAATTAAATATTATTATTTCATGCAAAAAGTTTTGTTATAGTTTTATTAAAAAAAACTATAAAGCAGAAAAAAATTGAATTAATATTTTATATATATATATAATATGAAATTTTTTTTTTCTTTCTTTTTTTATGTTGATTTGATGTTATAAAGAATTAAAAAAAATTAAATAAATAATATAATATTACTTTTTTTAAAATATCTTAAAAAAAAATTAGAATTATAAATGTTATTCATTAAAAATTTCATTTATATATTTTAAATTTAAGCATTAAAATTATAGTCTGTTTTGAATGCATAAGCATATATATTAATATATTATATTTTCTCCTAATATTTTTTAAGTAAATAATTTTACACAGTAGAACTGAAGTACATATGGATTAAATTAGAACTTTAAGATTTTTATTTTTAAATTGAAGAAAAAAGAAAAAGGAAAAAAAATTTAATTAAATATACAATGACTGAAATAATTGTGAGATTAAAATGTGAAATTGGATTGTATCGCTTAGAAATAGATAAAAATAAAAAATTAATTGATTTAAAAAAGAAAATAGAAGAAATTTTAAATGTACCATCTGAAAAACAGCAATTATATTTAGATGAAAAACCAAATGTACTTTTAAATAATGATTTTTCTATTTTATCTGAATGTAGTATACATAATGGAAGTATGATCTTGTTAAAAAGTGAAATAAAGCCAAATAAAAAAAGTAATAATAATAAAGATGGAGCAAATATATCAAATAAAGAAAAAGATAATTCTGATTATAATGAAATAAGAAAAAAAGAAGCACAAAAAGAAGTAGTTAGTAAAGGAAAAGATAAAGATGATAAATCAGATAATAAAAATGAATCAAAATCTAATTTTAAATCATTTGATTATTTTTTAAAATTAAGAGGATATAATACAACAGACTTACCATTAAATTTAACTTATAAATCAATTTATTTAACAAAAGGAAAATTTATAAAAATTCCTTTAAGTATAACATTAAAACATCAGGAGTATAGACACGTTGATCATTTAGAATTAATGAATGTGGAGGAAATTAAAGATTTTGTCCACTATTGGTGTTATAATAATAATATGATTGAACAAAGAGCTGGATGGATGTATGGGTATTATAAAGAAGATTCTCATTATAATTTAGGGATAAGAGCAGTATGTGAATGTATATATGAACCTCCACAAATCAATGAAAACAATCAAGTTAAGTTTTTACCTGATGAATTTTTAGAATCTGTTGATTTAATTGCAGAAAGATTAGGTTTAGAAAGAATTGGATGGATTTTTACTCATTTACCTAGAAAAGAGTATTTAACATCAGATGAAGTCGTACATATAGCTAAGTTGCAATTAGCTAATATGAAAAAAAACATGCATTATACTAATTATAGTGTATCTAATTTTATTACTTGTACTATATCTCCTGATCCTTTATTGAGTAATGAACCTGTAACAAATGCATTTATGGTTTCCGATTTAGGAATGGCATTAATAAGAGATAATTTTATTGAAGAAAATCAAATGGATCCATCTCATATACATCTTAGAAATCCTAATAAAAATGAATTATTACCACAAATTCTAGAAAGTGGTAAAGAAACAAATAAATTCGATACGGATTGGTTTATTGTTCGTGTAAATGAATCTGCACCTAAAGTAGTCCGATCTATTTTTAGAAATTTTCATTTTCCAAGGGAGAATAGAGTTAATTTACAGACAGCTAATGATATAAAAGAATATTTTACTAGTAAGAAATTAGATAGAGGAAATAATGGTAATTTTAAATGTTCTGACTTTCATTTAATTTTGTTTGTTTCAAAAGTATTAGATATAGAAACAGCACTTGCATTATGTGATGCAACTTTAGGTAAAAAAGAAATTGACCCAATAATGGAAGAGGTTCTTACTTCTATCAAAATTTGAAATAAATGAATTACATTGAATTAAAAAAAAAAATAACCTACATTAATACTACATATATATATATATATATTTTTTTTATTATGCATTGTATTTACTTTGTTAGAATCATATATCTAGAAATATGCATATATATAGTAATCATAAATAAATTTTTATAATTTGTTTTATCCTTATAATTTAAATACTCTTAATTTTTTCTTTTAAATTTTAAGATATTTGAATAATTATTAAATTCTCTCTTTCTCTCTCTCTCTCTCTATATATATATATTTATAAATGATTTTTTTTTTCTTTAAAATTAATAGACTATTAAAAAAAAAAAAAATAAATAAAAAGAAATTATATATGGGTCTACAACACTTTATTGTTGAAAGTTAAAAAATATTAGCAATTTTATTTTTTTTTTTTTTTGCATCCATATTAAATACCTTTATTAGGAAATGAATAGAAAAGAAATAAATGTATATATATATATAATTACGCCATTTAATTTTTTCTTCTTAATTTAAATGAATTTTCTACAAAATATCCTAAATTTGGATTTTATTTTATTTATTATTATTAATTCATTTATATATTTAATACAATTTTTTAAAATAAAATCAATATAACAAATGTCTGTATATATTGTTTCTAAAGTTCAGAATTTTTACTTCAAAAATATATAATAAACAGAACATTCTAAAAAATAAAAAAAATTTTACTTCAAAAAGAATTAATAAACAACACATTTTATAATAAATAGTACAAATTATATTTATTTTAATATATATAAATACAAAAAAAGAAAAAAAAAAAAAAAAAAAATGAATCAAATGTATGGTAATTTAATTTATATAAAAAAAAGAATACATTTTTATTAATAAATGAAAATATAAGAATTAAAATTAATAATAGAAATATAAAATAAAAAAAAAAAAAAAATTAAAAGGACATTAAATATAATTTTAATGTTCTTTATTTACTCATTCTAAAAATACTATAAAAAAGGAGAGAAATAAGGGGAAAAAAAAAAAAAAATTATAATGTAACAATATTAAACGAAAAAAATTAGAAAAAAATAAATACATAAATATATACATACATATATATATATACATACATATATATATATATATATATATATATATATATATATATATATATATATATATATATATATATATATATATATAACAACAAAACGAATAAATTTCCCATAAAAGTTAAAAATAATAAATAAAAATATTTCTCTTTTATATGTATATAAATATACATATAAAAAATTTTATTGGTTATTATTATCATGAATATTCATTAAATTATTATTTATATTAAGATTATTTGAAATATTTGATACATGTTTATTATTATTATTATTATTAACTTTGTTATTAGCATTATTATTATTAGAATTCGTATTATTATTGTTATTTATTTTGTCTTTAAAAGAATTATTGTTATTATTATTATTGTTATCATTCATATTTATATTCATATTTAAATTGTTATAATTACTTTGTGGTAAATTATTGTTGATGATATTTATATTCATATTATTTGGAATAGAAATATTCTCTTCTTCACTGTTAATATTATAAAGCAATTGTAACAACCACTTTTTTGTATAAGGATCTTCTTTTAAACAAGGAATAAAAGCTTTATTAACATGTTTTAATGGTTCTGGTAAACAATATTTTAGAGCTTCTAATGCACGAGGATTTTCTGATAATCTTAAATAACATCGAACAATATGTTTAAGTAATCTTGATGAGGGATTTTCTACTAATGAATTTACCATGTTAGATAAAACAGTAGATACAGCATAAAATCGTTCGGGGGTAGCACAAATATAATTTAACCCTAATTCATCGATGAGGATTTTTTGAACAATAAAAGTGGCAACAGTTTTTGATAATTCACTTCCAGTTTCCATTATTCGTAAACATAAAGGAATAATTTCTGTTTGTAATAAAAAATTTATAACATCTGGGTTGTCTACTTTAACTAATGCACCTATAACACCTAATGATGTTAAACGCAAATATTCAAATGGCCTATTTTTTGATTCTGCATTAAGAAAAGGATATAAAAACAAAGGAATATGGGCATTTAAGAAATGCTGTTTTGTTTCTGGATGGGATGCTACACATTGTAATAAAGCTAAAGAATTACACACTCTATTTGATGAAGATGTAGTTAGTAGTGGAGGGGATAATTGTGGATAAATGGAAACAATTTCTTGTAACAATGTTGTTATGGTACCAAAAGAATTCCATAAAACAGGGGCAATATCTTGATATGTTTCTCTCTTCCTTGATAGTTCAAGTAAAGCATTTTCTCTCTTTTCAGAGAAACATAAATCAAATACTAACTGGTACACTTTTTTTTTCTCATCATCTTCATTTGAACCAATACGAACACTAGATAAATTATTGGAATGATTATTATTTGGAATGCTACTGTGATCATTTGTAATATTATTATTGTTGTTAATATTAACATTATTCAGATTCATATTGTTAATATTTTTCATACTATTCATATTTATATTATTCATATTTATATTACTCATATTTATATTACTCATATTCATATTACTCATATTCATATTATTTATATTAATATTATTTACATTCATATTATTCAAGTTACTCATATTATGATTTAAATTATTCTGCACAATATTGTGATTCATGTTAGTATGACCTACCACACCGTGATTCATACTATTTTGGGTGAAAGTATTTTGACTAATATTATTCTGATTAAAATTATTTTGACTTAAATTATTTTGATTCATACCATTTGCATTTAAACTGTTTTGATTTGTATTATGATGATGATATAAACTATTTCTATTATTCACAGTATTCATTTTGTGCCCATTAATTAATCCATTGCTATTCATCATATTTCAAATGTTCAATTTTATAAAACAACAAAAAAAAAAAAAAAAAAAGAAAAAAAAAAAATTATAAAAGAATGGAAGAAAGAATATGTATATATTAGTACTTTTCTAACAGTTTATCTTAAATAACTATATTATCTTTTATTAATTTAATTTTATACATAAAAAAGTTATTTTGTATCTTCATCAAAAAAAAAAAAAAAAAAAAAAAAAAAAAATTGTTTTTCTTTATATATATATATATATATTTTTTAATAGTATTAACTTTAATTTTATTACTTTTTTTCCTTTTTTTTTTTTTTGTTGTTTCTTTTTTTTTATATATATATTTTAAATTCAATTTTTCTTTGATTGCATTTCTCCTTTCATATGTATCTTTTGTTGCTTTTTTTTTTTTTTTTTTTTTTAATTATTATATAGGGTATATAATTTTTTAATTTTTATGCCAATTTTTTTTTAAAAATTTTATTTTTGGGTTTTTTTAAAAAGGGAAAATTTTTTTTTAAAAAATAAAATTTTTTTTTTTTAAAATTTAATTTTTAAAACAATTTCCCAATTTTTTTTTTTTTTTTCCTTAAAATTGTAAAAACAAAAAAAAAAAAAAAAAAAAAAAAAAAAAAAAAAAAAAAAAAATATTGCTTCTATTTTTTTTTTAATTTTATTCTCATATCTTTTCTTTTTTTAAATTTAATTTTATCTTATTTTATTTTCTTCTATATTTTTATTCTTTATACAAAATATTTCAAATTTCTATTTTAAACCTTGTTTTAGTTAAATTCATTCGCTTATGTTCCTTAAAAATAAATGAAAAATTACTTACATGTATAAATAATAATAAATAAAAAGATTAATATAAACTTATAAGAAAATTAAAAACTTATTTTTATGCTTTATCGCATATTTAATAATTTGATTTAATCGATTTAATAATAACGGTGTCTTGAATTATTTTAAAATTATTTATGTATATAATCAGTATTATTTGAAATATATACACTTAGCCTTTTTTTTTTTTTTTTTTTTTTTTTTTT
>NW_021628323.1:266839-283435 GCF_900005855.1 Plasmodium gallinaceum | reverse complement strand
CATTATATTTATTTTTGTTCTAATAAGCATTAAGTTACTTTTTTTTTTTTTCATTATTTATCTTTTTTTTTTAATACAATATTTAAATTATTATTTCATATATTAAATTATAAAATAGTCTATATTTTTATTATTATTATTATTTCTTATATAGTATAATTAAAATAAATTTTGCTTAAGGAATTATTTTTTCTTTAATTTTAATTTTTATATTATAGACTTTTTTTCGAACCGTTCACGAGAAAAAAAAAAAAAAAAAAAAAAAAAAAAAGAAAAGGGAAATGTAAAAATTACCAAATAATATCTTTCATTTTATTTTTTTTTTTTTTAATTTTGCGAAGTACAAATAATTAAATTAATAATTATTTATATAATGAAAAATTTTGAATTTTATATTTTTATAAATGAAACTTTATAATTTAATGATGTAACACTGATGAGTATCTATGCATGCAAAAATGTAAAAAGTACAATACAAATTCTCTTGCTCTTTTTTTGTATATATATATATATATATATATATATATATATTTAAAAAAAAAGAAAAATAAGATTTTAATTTATTTTTAACTAAAAAAAAAAAAGTAAAATAACAAATTATATATTTTTATTAATTAAAAATGTATATAACACAATTTATCTCTCCTTATATATCTTAGACGACATTTTCTAGAAATTTACTAGCCATAATTTCCACACAACTGTAAAAATTTACATAAATTTAAAGATATATATATATATATAAAAAAAAAAAAAAGAGAAAAAAATATAATTTTTCAAAAGATTTATTTTTATATTAAAATTTTTAAATAAATATGGTTTATAGTAATTAAAGAAATATATATATTTTTTTACACTGAAAAGTTCCACTTGTAAATATATTTCAGTGTGTAAAGGAAATTAAACACTAAAAAGAAAAAAAAAAAAAACTTGAAAAAAAACGGAAAATTTTTAAGAAAGAAAAAAAAAAAAACATGAATAATTCAGTGAAAAATTACTGTTAAAAATAAAAAGTAAAAAAATTAAAAATAACATAATAAAAATGTGTAATAAGGTTAATACCTAGTTTAATATTCAAAGTCCTGAGTGCCATTTTTTTTTTTTTTTTTTTTTTTAACGTCATGATATTTATAAAAAATAAAGCACATTTGTTTAAATATAATAATTTTTAACAAATTATATTATAAAAAAAGAAAAAATTAAATATTGTAATTTTTTTTTTTCTTTTATTTATATTTTTATAGAAAATAAATTAAATATAGAATTCATAGTTATTAAAAGCTATATTTCATATATTTCCTATATTTCATATATTTTATTTAATAAAAAAAAATGATATTTTTTTTAAAATTTAATATAGTTATATAATAAAAGGAAAAAATTATATTTCGTTTAATAAAAACATGTCTGTTCATATATTTATTAAAGCTAGTTGTATTTATTAAACTAGAAAAATGTAATAAAACCTAATCAAATACATTTTAAATTGTTTAACACCTTTTTTCTTTTTATTTATTAGAAATTAATTTTTAATATGCTTTTTTTTCTTGCATAAAAAATGTTAATTTATTAAATATAAAATTTAAAAAATAATGAACTTTTTAGTTACTTGATTTTTTTATATATTTAAAAAACTTTGCCTCATACAATTTTACATAATTTTTTTTTTTTGAACAACATTATATATTTTTTAATAATTTTTTTTTTTTACTTATTCTTTTTATTTAGCTTTATAAAACTAGGAAATTTTTAATTTATTTATATAAACATAAGTTAATATTCATTTTCTTTTAAGAATACATAGACAAAAAAATATATACATAGAAGTAAATTATAATTATTATTTATTAGGATAGCATTAACATATGCATTCTAATAATTTTTTTTTTTTTTTTTAATAATATAAATTAAAAAAGAATGAATAATCAAAACATTTTTCAGTATTCTTTTTTATTTAATTTTTGTTTTTTTTTTTTTTTTTTTCTGTAATTTTATAGTAAATTTCATTTAATAGAATAATGTCTTCCAATATTTAATAGACTTAGTAATTTTATTAATATTTAATAGATATAAAAGTTTTTTTTAGGAATATTTTTTTTTAAATACATATTATAAAAATATTCTATATATAAAATTTTTTAATAGAATAATTGCTTTTTTATTTTAAAATTCTCAGAAACGTATAATGAATTTTTTTTTTTTTTTGTTTATTTTAAAAGAATTAATATTAATATACTATTTTTGTATCTTTAATATTCTATAATTGTTTAGATAAATAAATGTAATATTCATATAATATTTTATAATTTTTTCATTTGTCTAAAATAAAATACTATATTAAAATGCGTTTTTTATATATTAGTTTATTTTTTTATTCATGTGTGACATATTTCCTATTATTTACAATATTAATAAGTAAAGTTTTCGCAAATAATGAAAACAAAAACCAGGAAAATGTGAAGAAAATTATAAGCGAATTACGATTTTTGCAAAAAGTAGAAGGTATATTAGAAAAAAGTAACATTGGTGTTTCTGATATTAATCCAGATGAAAATTCATATAACCCAGATAAAGATGCACCTAAACAGGAAATAGAAAAATTAAAATTGAACGATTATGAGGTACAACCAAATCATAGTTTAAGAAAAAACAAAACATCTGAGAAAGAAATAGATAATCAAAAAAAAGTATTGCGTTTAATTGTAAGTGAAAATCATTCTACAACTCCTTCATTTTTTGAAGAATCTCTTTTACAAGAAGATGTTATATCATTTATAGAGAGTAAAGGTAAACTCTCGAATTTATCAACTTTAAAATCTGTAATAATAGATTTAAATGATAATACAACAGATAGTGAATTAGAATCTTATATAACTATGTTAGAAAAGAAAGGAGCCTTAATTGAATCGGATAAATTAGTAGGTGCTGATAGTTTTGATTTAACCTCTTTTAAAGAAGCAATAAAAAGAGGAGAAGAAAATATAAATTTAAAAGATTTCGAAACATTTTTAGAGATAGAAGAAAAAGAAGATTACGATAAAAAATTTGAACCACTATATGTAAATGGCGACAAAAAAGAAGAAAGATCATATCATTTTAACGATGAATATAGAAATTTGCAGTGGGGATTAGATTTATCTCGTTTAGATGAAACACAAGAATTACTAAAACATAATCAATTAACTCGAACAAAAATATGTGTAGTAGACAGTGGTGTGGATTATGAACATCCAGATTTAAGAAAGAACATAGATATAAATTTAAAAGAGTTAAATGGCAAAGATGGAGTAGATGATGACAATAATGGGATTATTGATGATATATATGGTGCTAATTTTCTAAATAACAGTGGAGATCCAATGGATGATAATTATCATGGCACTCATGTTGCGGGTATTCTGTCAGCAGTTGGTAATAATAAGATAGGTGTAGTAGGAATTGATATGAACTCTAAAATAATTATATGTAAAGCTTTAGATAAAAACAAATTGGGAAGATTAGGTGATATGCTTAAATGTATTGATTATTGTATAAGAAGAAATGCAGATATTATAAATGGAAGTTTTTCCTTTGATGAGAATAGTAATATATTTAATTCTTCTGTTCAGTCTCTCAAAGAAAAAGGAATTTTATTTTTTGTATCTGCTAGTAATTGTAGTCATGCTAGAAATACTGAACCAGATATAACTAAATGTGATTTATCTGTGAATAAAAAATACCCACCAGTATTGTCAGTTGTTCACGATAATGTAATCGCTGTAGCGAACTTAAAAAAAAATTTATATAATAGATATTCTATATCTTTAAATTCCTTTTATAGTGATATTTATTGTCAAGTAGCAGCACCTGGAACTAATATTTATTCTACTACACCTTCTAATACTTATAGAAAACTTAATGGAACATCAATGGCTGCCCCTCATGTGGCTGCTATTGCTTCACTAATATATTCAATTAATCCTAATTTATCTTATAAAAAAGTTATACAAATATTGAAAAATTCTATAATTAAGCTTTCGTCATTAGAAGACAAAGTAGGCTGGGGAGGATATATTGACATTTATAACGCAGTTAAATTAGCTCTAAAAAGTAAAATACCCTATGTAAATTCTCAAATATCTTTTAAATGGAAAAAAAAAAAAAGAAAACAAAAAGATTAAAATTTGAATTAACATAATGTAAAACAAGGAAATAAAAGAAGATATGTTTTTTTTATAATCCAAGGTACCTATAATGAATAAATGTGGAAACATATATGCAATATTATAATGTTTATATATTATATGAAATGAAGAAATAAAATAAAATAACTAAATTTTTTTTAAAAATTATTTGTTCATTTAAGTATTAATAATATTTAAAGATTTTTTTTTTTTTTTTTTTTTATATGTTTGGGGAATATATTTTTATATAATTTTATATATAATTATTAAGTAAAAATGTATTCTTATATTCTATTTTTTTTCTTTTTTTTAATTTAAATAATCAAATTTTAATATATATTATTTTTTTGAAATATTTATAATATTTATATATATAATTTTTCAGAAATGCTCCTGGATACCCCATTTTTCATTATTATGATTATTCAACTACTACATTGTTCAATGCTTTTATTTTTAGGTATGTATATTAAGTTATTGCATACTTTAAAATCTATTTTTTCAAATGAACTATTTTCATTAATAAAAATGAAAAATTACATTTTCTTTTTTTTTTAAACCAACTTCATTGTTTCTATTTTTAAACATAGGCATATGGATGTTGTTTCTTTCTTTTACAATGTTGTAATTTATTCTTTATAAGTAGTATGTATTAATTTTATATTATTTTTCTTAGAAGAAAAAAATTCCATTTTATAATCTCTTTTCATCTTTTTCATATATAATTTAAGTACTCTTGGTATCTAGTCTTTTGTCATTACGAAAATGTTGATAAACAACAATATAAGTACTTATAAATAATATTTAGAATTAAATAAATACAAAAGAATTATTTAAAATATAATATCTAATTAAAACATAATTGTGATATATATTTAATATTTCTATTATGTTATTAATTTTTTTTTTTTTTAAATATTTTATACTTTTGTATTAAAAAGATATTTTTATATATTATATTATTTTTGCACATTATAGAAAATTGGATAATAATAAAAAGAAATTTGTTTACTTTTCTTTTATTTTTAATTATTCTAATTCCTGAATTTTTTTTAATATATAAAATGAAAAAAAAATAAAAAATGAATACAGAATATTATAAAAGTACCTATTTTACGAACAAAAAATTATAGATATATTATTATTTGAAATTTTTTCTTTTTTTTTTTAACAGTTTGTTAAATTTTAAAATTTATATCTAATATTAGATTTTGTTTTTTAAATTTTGACCTTATAATTTAAATAATCATTGATTTTATAGATAATATATATTTTTGTATGAATTCTAAAAAAGTTTTTCTCTTAAGTTACGTTTGGCATTCAAATGTATATTTATGTGCATTTATGTATATAAAAAGCGTAATAAAAAATGTGTGCTACTGTTAAGGTAAAGGCTTTGTTTAAATTACTTTGAAAATTTTAAAAAATTTGCGTGTAAAATAAAGATTTAAACTATTTTATTATCCTTTTAATATTATTTACATTTATTAGTTCATTGAAGTGTGTGTGTTCTAAAATATAGAACAATTTTTTTTTCTTTATAAACTATTTTACCATAAAAATATACGTTTTAAGTACATGTTTTAAAAAAAGAAAAGACTATATACATTAAAAAAAAAAAAAAAAAAAAAATGTTTTTCATTTGTATTAGACTTTACCTTTTAAAACAAATTACTGATATATATTAAAATTAAAATATAAAATAAATTTATAAAGAAAAAGTAGTTAATATATAAAATAAAATTTATAATTTCTATTTAATAGTATGAACTTCACTTTATGTATATTATTTATCTTTTCTGTATATTTCTTTTTTTTTATAAACAAATTTTCTGGAGCAAATTTCACCTCAGTGAAACCTATATTTAATAAAATTATGATTGAGGAAAATAATTGGAAAAATAATAAAGATAATAATGTGTGTAGCAACAAACTAATATTAAAGATAATTAGAAGTGAAATAGGATATAATGAATTTCCTTCAAAAAGTTTACTGATGACTTCAAGATTAAATAATATAAAAAGACTTTTTGATGATTTCTCTAAAGATAAAAATTTATCAAAAATGATAGAGGATTGCGGAAATTATGTTTACTTAAAGTATGTCAAAACAATTATATTTAATCTTAATGAAAATGTTCAAATATTAAATTTAAAAAAATTTTTACAATTGCTTATAAATAAAGATGTATGTATAGAATTTAATAGTGATGTAGTACAATTTGTAGATTAACTATTTTGAAAATTAAAAGAAAAAATAATATATGTTTATAAATATATATATATAAATGACAAGTGATAAATGTATCTTTAAGTTTCATCCAAAAAAAAAAAAAAAATAAATAAATAAAATGAAACATATTAATAAAAAGTGATAAATAAAGTATAGAATAATTTTATAAAAAAAATAGCCTTTATTTCATAGTGAAAAACAGTTTTTAGGGATTATTAGACATTATATTAAATAAAACTATTTTATTTATGAATTAAAAATATTTTAATTTTTGATTCGTTACTGTAATTTTTTATTATTAAACTATCTTATATTTAAAATAAAGTAAATTCATTAAATGATATTTATATCATCTGATTTCTCGTGGTATAATTTGTTTCATAATAATATTTTTTTTTTTTTTTTTTTCTATTAGTAATTTGTAATTGATATTTGTTTTTCTTTAAAATGTAATATACTTCTTTTTAAAGAATTTTGTAAACTTTTTAAAAATAAGATTAAAATTGTAAGCATTAATAATGAGAACTTTTAAAAGATATATATATATATATATATACATAATAATTAGCTATTTTTCAGTGCAAAATCATAGAATTTCTCATAATTTTAAACAAGCTAAAATAATATAAATGAAAACTATCACTTAAGAAGATATTAATTTAAAATTTTTTTTTTTAAAATTAATATTCTTTTTGAAAATATAATATTTTGATGAAAATGAAAATGACTTTAGAAGAAACTATAATAAATATATAAGAACTTTAATATTTATGTCAAAGATAATGTTCACAATATTTTTTTATCTAAATGTGATTTTTATTATTTCAAAAAAGTATATACAAAAGAAAAAATGAGTAATATATGCATTAGCTATTTAAAAAAAAATATAGAATTATTAAAGAATGCTTATATTGAGTGAATAGTTACATAATTTATTATCTTAAATGCTATATTTTTTTTCTTTTATACTTAATAAGAACCTTAAATACATATTCTATAGTAGGCCTAAGAATTTAATTTTGCTCATCTTTATATATATAAAAAAAATAATTAAAAAAACATAAAGTTTTAATTAACATTAAAAATATTATTTATTTTTTAGAATATATTATCTATTTAGAAAAATGTTAATTAGTTTTCTAAATGGAAATACAATTAAAAAAAGTTATATTCAAAAGTAATTGTAGTCTCGTATTTTTATTTTTTTATTCATTAAACAAATGTTATTTTAAATAAATATACATAGGATGTATTTATTCCATATAATATCATGTTAAGAATAAAATTTCATTATATTTAATTTTTTTGTTAACTATTCTTTTGTTCTATGATCTGTAGTATACAGTTGTATAAAGTTGAAATAGTTAAATTTTGGAGAAAAATATGTGTGCAATATTTGAAATAGAGAATATTTTTGAATAATTCTGTATTATCTCAACATTATTTTTTAGCTATTTTTTATAATGGTACAAAGGAATAGAAAAAAAAAAAAAAAAAAAAAAAAAAAAAAAATAGCTAAAATTTCATTTGATTATTTTTGCTGTAAAAATTATAGTTTAAATCTATTTTATTTTTCTTGTACCACATTATCAATTATTTAAAGTATTAAAATTTAATTTAATTTCTTTTCAAATTTATTTGATTATTAAAAATTTTTATAAAAACAACTTAAATTTAGACTTTTTTCAGTATATTTTAAAAATATATAAAAAAATTTTTTTAATTTTTTTTGTCTACATATGCTGACAATTTTTTCTTTTTATTAAATATTAATATCTTACAATACAGAATATATCATTTATAAAAATGTTCTTTTTTAATGAAAATTATATTTCACCAGTAGTGATATCAATTTTTTTTCTTGTTTTATTTACATTTAAGGACTTACATTTTTCAAATAATCATTCTCAAAAAAATGGGAAGCAAAGGTTTCTGTTTGAGAATTTAAATAAAGTTCTTCCGGAAAAATTGAATATTTATGACTATAATAATTTTCACATACCAAATTTTGTTGAAATAAAGTTAAAAAATAATAATAATCAAGATATAGAGAAAAGTAGTGATGAAAATGAAAAAAATTATGACTATAAAAAAAAATGCGAAGATAATAGTAAAAATCTTTTAAATAATATTTATAAAAAAATAAAAAAAATTTTCGGGGTTTCATCGTTTGACACAGAAGAATGTATAAATAATGAGAAACATAAAAAATTCAATGAAAATTTTAATTATTTTATTGAGAATAATTTATCAATTGGAATAACACCAGTTTGCTTAATTGACACAGGAATTAATACTAAAGATAGTTTAATAAAACATTTTTTAAAATATGAAAACAAAAATGAAGACTATGATCTTTCTTCATTTGAATTAGAAACTAATTATAATGCTCATTATGGAATTAATACAGAAATATGTAATGAATATAATTATTCATATTGTGAATCTTCAAATTTAGAAGATACTGATAACCATGGAACATATGTTGCTAATACAATAATTAAAAGTGAATTATTAAAAGAAAAAAAAGTATTTAAAAAAAGTACTAGGTTAGTAGCTTGCAAAGCTTTTGGAAGTAAGATGGATTCTCATTTAATACCATTAATTAAATGTTTAGAATATTGTAAAATGAAAAATGTAAAAATAATTCATGTAAGTTATAATATTTATGAAAAGAATGAAAAATTAATTGAAATTATGGATGACTTAGAAAAATCCCAAATAATAGTAGTATCTCCTACACATAATATATATAATAAAAAAACAAAAAGCAAAAACAACGATGATGAATATAATAAAAAAAGATTTTATCCATCATCTTTTTCTGAAAAGTACGAAAATGTTTTTTCTATTGGAGCTTTAAAATATTCTCAAGAATTTAAGAGCGATAAAATAAAGGCAATATTACTAAATAATGACGATAAAAAAGTATTAAATATGGAAAATACAACTTTATTTAATTTTACATATAGAACAAATTTATCTGAAAAAAAAGATTCAGATATAGAATATTCCTCTAATTATGCTTCAGCATCTTTTGTTAATACTTTAATAATTATGCTAAATATAAATCCCAAATTATCTATAAGTAAAATAAGAGATATTTTAAAAAAATCAATAGTCGTTGAAAATGATCTAAAACCGCTATCAAACTGGGGGGGTTACATTAACGTATCCAGAGTAATTAATGACTCATTAAAAGATAGAAAAAAATTTTATAAATTATTTTATATGGATATATATAATGATAAACAACAGAGATTATATGACATGTATTCAACAATTGCACCAAACACTAGACTACTCTCAAAAGTAATGTATAAGAAAGCTAATGGTCAAATGGATTTAGATAAAACTTACGTAGATACTGATAATGACCTTATAGAATATAATGGAAGTAAATATATAACAAAAGAAAAAGAGAATAAATATGACAATCATAATGATAATTCATTAATGTTAGTAAATGATGAAGATATTGATTATAAAATATCATTAGACATTAAAAACGAAGACATTCCACAAAAAAGAAAAGATAAAAGTTCACTAAATATTGAAAATGAAGTAATAGATGATGATATAGACACATTTTCAAATGATTTTCAAAATTCTCAGAATGAAATGTTTTTTGATAATAGTGAAACATTTAATAACAATAAAAAGGTTTATGATTATAGCTCTGATAAAGACAAATACAACTTGAACGAAACATATTCTTATGGTGAAAATGCTTTCAATTATAATGATCCGTATGCCCATCCTTCTTACAATAGTTTTTTGCAGATGCCATATAATGATGAAATTCCATCAAGAAATGAAGAATATATGTATCAAAATTATGAAGATAATGATTATATATTTGATAATAATAATAAAAATAACGTTTACAAAAATAGTAATTATGAAAATATATATAGGAATTCTAATAATATAAATGAATTTAATAAAGATCAAGATTATGAAAATAATGAAAAATTCTATAATTATGCTTTACATGAATTAGATGAAAATGATGATTATAAATATAATAAGAATAATTATAAAGATGATAATTTATCTTTATTTAATCAAAATAACGATATAACAGAAGATTTATCTTCAAGGAAAAAAAGATATACACCATATTTAGAAGAATCAATAAATTATAGAATGGCACAACCTTATGTAGGAGAAATAGACGAACAGAACTATATATATACGAAGAAAAACAAATTAACAGATGAAAAATATAAAAATACTTCAAGATCTAAAAAAAATCCAAAAGTAAAAAAGAGAAATCAAAAAAGAGAAAAACTCTTATCAAAAAAGAATAAATCAAGGACAAGAAGTTTATCAAAAAAAGCAAAAGCAGAAACTGAAAAACCTAGAAAAATGACAAGAAAGAAGATAAAAAAGAGGCCAAAGAAAAAAAATATATCTATTGAAAGTAGACAAAAAAAATCCAAGAGAGTTCCTTTAAAAAAAAGAAGTTCACTAAAAAATAGACAAAAAAAGCTATCTAAGAGAGAATCAGAGTTAAAAAAAATCCCAAGTAAGTTACCAAGAAAGAAAGGACTTATAAAAAATACGTCAAACAAAAAACAACAAAAGAAATTTCGCAACAAGATATAAAAAACAATATAATTAAAATAAAAAAAAAAAGAGACATATGAATATTAGTGAGATATTTTATAAAAAGTAATTTTTAATTTAATGAAAAATACTTATTCAAATTAGTACCTTTTTTTTTTTTTTTTATAAATCCATGTAAAACAATTTTTTTTGTTAAATTATTAGTGCCTATACATTTCTATTTTATTAAATGAATATTATGTATTTATTTCTATTTATATAAATTGTATGTTAACTTTCAATTAAGTTTTTAAAAAAAATACATATTATTCTTTTTCTTAATTTCTTTTTAAATCACAAAAATTTTTTTTAATTTTTCTTACACAACACCATAAGATAATATACTTTCATATAAAATTAAACAAAATTGTAAGAAAAATGTATTTAAAAATACAGTTTTACATTTTAAATATAACTTAAATGAGTAATTTAATTTAAAAAGTACAAAATATATATATATATATATATATATATATATATATATATATAAGTGATTGATTCTATAATAATTGAGACTATTTAATTACTTTTTTGTATAATTATATTATATATTAAGAATGTTGATAGTTATATTGTGCTACTTGACATAATATATACTATAAAAATTTTAAAGACAAAAATCATCTTAATTTGTTGGCAATATATATATAAATTATATATAGATGCATATTAAATTAATATATAAGTATGAAAGTAGAACTAAAAAAACTCACAATATTTAAAGATATTCATATACTGTAAACAACATTACGTTTGTGTAAAAATAGTATAATGCAAATTATAAAATTTTTCCTTTATTTAATTTAAAAATGTATTCTTTTTGTTTATCCAACAAGATTTTCTACAAAATAAAATTCAAAAAAAAAAAAAAAAAATAAAAAATAAATAAATAAATAAATAAATAAGATAGCAAAGAAAGAATAGATTCATTTAAAAAATGTGTTTCCTGCTATACTGGATGTTTCAGATTCTTTTTTACTGGAAATTATAAGTCGTGTTGTCTTTCTTTAGAAATTATTCAAAAAATAATCGAGTTTTTCCAAAATAATATATTTAAAATATTATTGTTATGTGCATTTATACTTTTGCAATTTAAAGAAATTAAAATTAAAACGTACCGTTTTTAAATAAAAAATGGTTATTCTAAACTTTGTGGCAAATTAATTTTGATTTATAACTTATACACAACTTTAATAATGATGCATTGTAATTAATGGTATTTTTTTATTATATAAAAAGAGAGAAATGAAATTATAATAAATAATAATGACATATATAATTTTTCCAGTATTTTATTTCCATAATATTAATTTGTTTTTAATTTCAATATGAAATATTTATTATATGGAAATTGACACTTTTTTAGTATTGTGCATATAACATTTAAAATTATATAATTATGTAATGAATTGTTTATAATAATTAAAATGATAAAAGAAAATTTTTTTATACATTTGAGAAAATTGTTGCAGCATAAATCTAAATTAACTCTCCTTTTTTAATGGAGAAAATATTCGTGCATTTTAAAATATAATTAAATTTTTTTTTTTTTTGATTGTTTTTCTTTAGAATTATAAAATTGGAAATTTTTATGTAAATTTTTCTTTTTTATTTTTATGTATTGTTTACATGCATGAAATATATATATATATATATATATATATATATATATATTTCGCAATAGGATGATAAATAGACACTATTTATTTTTCTATTTTTTTATATATGTTCTCTTATGTAAAGTATTTTTTACAAATATAAGATATTTTAAGAATGATAAAAAGCTAAAGAATAGAAGAAATTTTGAAAATGATCTGTGGAATAATTTAAATATTATTAAAAATTATTATAAAAGAAGATTCCTACAGGAAACAAAAAATAATATATTACACCTGAAAAAACATATAAAAGAAAATCATGAGTCACAAATAAATATTTTACAATGGGAAAATAAGTCTAATAAGGAAAATATATATAAAAGAAATGAAAAAGATAATATAAGATTAAAAAAATTAATTATAAGTTTTAAAGATCATAATAATTTTTTAAGCTTGAGAATTTTCAAAAATAAGTTTATACATATTCTTTCATACTGTGGAAATGTAAAAAAGTTAGATTATATAAATTTTTATTTATATGATTTTTTTAAAGAATTAAGTGAAACCCATTTAAAAACATGTTTACATATATTAAAAAGTAAAATGATAAATATTGAAATGGATTATAAAATTAAGAACATTGAAGTAAAAACCATAAATACATCAGAAAAAATTATGAATGAACCATTTTATAGCCATTCGAAAAAATTATGTGATATGTTTAAATTAAATAATAATTCAAATTTTAAATTTTTCTTAAATAAAAAGTGCAACATGACTAATATACTAGATGGTTATGACGTAATTCAAGTAAAAGAAGCTATTGCATTAGCGAGACCATACGAATTAAATGATGTAAATGTGTGTATTGTTGATACAGGTATTGATCATAACCATGATGATTTAAAAGAAAATATTATAGAAATAAAAAAAATTAAAAGAAACATGGAAAAAAGTGATACTTCAAGCAGTGATATAGATAGTTCAATGGATAAACATGGACATGGTACATTTATAGCTGGAATTATAGCTGGTAATTCTCAAAACAATAAAGGTATAAAAGGAATTAGCAAGAAGGCTAAATTAATAATTTGCAAAGCCTTAAATGATAATAATACTGGCTATATAAGTGATATATTAGAATGTTTTAATTTTTGTGCTAAAAAAAAAGCTAAAATTATAAATGCAAGTTTCGCTAGCACAACTAATCACTTATCTTTATTTAATGCCTTAATGAAATTACAAGAAAAAAATATATTGGTTATAACATCATCTGGAAATTGTTCTGTAAGTAAATCAAAAAATTCTTTTCAACAATGCAATTTAGATATTAAAAAATTATATCCATCTGCTTACTCTTCAGAATTAAATAATTTGATTAGTGTATCAAATATGCTTCAACATCCAAATGGGAACATAATTTTGTCACCAGATTCTTGTTATAGTAACAATTATGTTCATCTAGCTGCTCCTGGAAGAAATATAAGATCAACTTTACCATATAATAAATATGCGGTAAGTAGTGGCTCTTCTTTTTCTGCTGCTATTATTACAGGATTTGCTTCTTTAGTGTTATCAATAAATTCAGAATTAACATACATTGAAGTTATTGAAAAATTTAAAAATTCTATAATACCATCAAAATCATTTAAAAATAAAGTTAAATGGGGTGGATTCATAAATGCATATAACTTAATTAAGTCTACCACAGAAAGCTTAAAACAAAATTAATGGGAATACATAATTCCTTAATGCTTAAATATTAAATATTATATGTATATAATTTTGTTAATTTTGTATATATTACTTTGAAAATATTAATATATTGTATTATAATTTAAATAAAATGGATTATATATATAAAATTATATATTAAATCTTTTTTTTTAAATATAAATTCACACATTAGTTTTTTTATTTTTGTTCTTAATATTATGTAATTAAAAAAAAAAATATATTTTTTTTTTTTTTTTTTTTTTGTATATTAAAATGAAAAAAATTTATTTATTAAACTATTTTATTGAAAAATTAATCAAACTAGCAACAATTTGTTTTTATTTTCAATGAAAATGGTTTTACTTTATTAAAAATAATTCTATAAATGATATTACAAATACAAAAGTTTAAAAAGTTTATATTATATAATTAAAGCATTAATACATCGTAGTTTTTATATATTTATTATAAAAAAAAAATTTTGATATTTCTTTTTTTTTTACTATATAATTAAAATTATAAAGAATATTATTGGCAACCAAAAAATTTTTTATTAGAACCTTTAACTCTATAATTTCTAATTGATAATTTATCATTTTTATTATTAATGATATTGTTTCTTTAATTTAGAAACTAATATTATATGTGTTATTATAGCTTATTTATTTTTCATAATTTCATATATTTCTAATCTTTTTAGATTTAATATTCTTATGTGAATTTAAAGAATTTTTTATATATAATGGATTTTTATTATCTTTTTTTTTTTTTTTTTTTTTTTAATTTTAATTATGTTTTTAATTGTAGGATAATGCATGCCTTAAAAATTTTTATTTTTCTTTTTAAACTTTTATTTTTATATTATAAGAATATGTTAAAAAAAGAAAAATTAACATACAAAAACAAAAGGAAATTATTATTATTTTATCATATGTATTTTCTAATTTTTTTTTTTTTATATAGATGAAACATAGCAAAAATATATATACAATTTAAGGATAAAAATATTGTTCAAACTTCTAACTTTTTGCTTTTCTAATATTTTCTATATACTTAATTACACTTCATTAAAAGAAAATACAAATCTATCAAAAATAAAATGTTGTATATTATATAGATTACATGTGTATTAAATTATTTAAATATTTTTTTTTTTAATACAAATTATTTTAAGAAAATAGTGTATTTTTTTTTTTTGTATATATATCTTCATAAAAAATGTACGTTGTTAAATATAGTTATAAATATATGCTTACTTACATTTTATAAAAAGCATACTATATATTTTTAGAAATAAAAATTTTAACTTTTTTTTATAATAATAAAAATGTAAAAATAAATATAACAAAAAAAAAATAAAAAAAAATGCAACATTTATATTTTAAAAAAAAATTTCACTGTATATATAATTTTTACATATAGAGAAAAAACCCTTTTAATCACCCTTTTTTTAACAAAAAAAAAAAAAAAAAAAAATAAAATAAAATAAATGAACAATTATATAAAAAAAAAAAAAATAATAGTTTAGGTGTTAAAATTTTTCCTTAAAATTAAAAAAAAAAAAAATTATTGTTTTTTTTAAAAATTTGTAAATGTTAAATGATGATAAATGAAAATAACAATTGAAAAAGAAAAAGAATTTTTTTAATTCAAAAATTATATGTATATAATTTTTATAAAATATAAAAAAAATTGGTATAGGGAGGAATGATTTTTTTTTTTATAAGAGAAGAAAAAAAGAACATAATAATTTAATATATATTTATTATCCCCATAATAAAGTAATAATATAATTTTAATAAATTTACGTAGAATAAGAAAATAAATGTACAAATATTTGTATATAAATTTTAATAAATTTTAATAAATTTTTTTTTATATTATAATATACACAAATTTACTATTATGTAATTTCATAAATTAATAAAAAAAAAATAACAATGTAAGTTTTAGCTTATAAATATTTCATTGAAAATAATTAAGTATATATTTACATAAATATTTATTTTTATGAAAAAAAAAAAAAAAAAAAAAATATAGAAAAATAATAGTTATCCTATTTATTTATTTGTTTATTCATTTATTTATCATTATTATTTAAAAAAAAAAAATAAAATAAAAAAGGCTTTATTATTATTTTTTTTTTTTTTTAAATTTTAACATTAATATAAATAGATAAATAAATATATGTTTTTATATATATATGAAATATTTGTAATTTTTTTTTCTTTTTTTTTTTTTTGTAGTTTTCTAAATTTTTTTTTTTTTTTTTTTA
>NW_021628323.1:261520-265839 GCF_900005855.1 Plasmodium gallinaceum | reverse complement strand
TTTTTTTAATTTTTTAAATTTTTTTTTTTTTTTTTTTACATAATCATACAAAAAGTTAAAAATGTCAACCATAAGACCTGTTGCAAATGTTTATAGCACGAATGGTAAGAAAGTTGTTGGTGAAATAGAAATACCTGTAGTTTTTCAAACACCAATAAGAAATGATTTAATACAAGAGGTTTACAAAAATATGTCAAAAAATAGAAGACATCCATATGCCGTTAAACTAGAAGCAGGATATGAAACATCGGCTGAATCTTGGGGTACAGGTAGAGCAGTTGCAAGAATTCCAAGGGTTCCTGGAGGAGGTACTCACAGAGCTGGACAAGCTGCTTTCGGAAATATGTGTAGAGGTGGTGGTATGTTTAATCCAACAAAAATATGGAGAAGATGGGGAAGAAATATTAATTTAAAAGAAAAAAGATATGCTGTTTGTTCTTCTATTGCTGCAAGTGGTGTTACATCTTTAGTTTTAGCAAGAGGACATCGTATAACAAACATCAAAGAAGTCCCCTTGGTAATCGAAAGTGATATAGAACGTATCTCAAAAACAAAAGATGCTGTGAAGTTTTTATTAAGCCTTGGATTTAAGGATGAAATTAACAGATTAATTAAGGATGAAATTAACAGATTAATTAAATCTAAAAAAATAAGAGCAGGAAAAGGAAAAATGAGAAATAGAAAACATAAAATTAGAAATGGTCCTCTCGTTATTTATGATAAAGATGAAGGTATTAAAAAGGCTTTTAGAAATATTCCAGGTGTTGATTTATGCAAAGTTACAAGATTAAATTTATTAAAATTAGCTCCAGGAGGATCTATAGGTAGATTATGTATATGGAGTGAAAATGCCTTTAAAAAATTGGATGCTATATATGGAAAAATAAATGTAAAAGGAATTACTAAAAAAAATTATATTTTACCTAGGTCAATTGTACATAATCCTGATATATACAGAATAATTCATAGTGACCAAGTTCAATCAAGTTTATTGGCAAAAAAAAGACCATGTAAAAAAAGATTACAATATAAAAATTCATTAACTAATTTTGCTGTAAGATGTAGACTTAACCCAGCTTATAAATTATTAAGATCACTTGCCATACAAAAAATAAGAAAAAATATTAATGAAAAATCAGAAAATAAAAAAGAAAAGAGAGTCAAGAAAAAAATAGAAAAAAAAGAACTTAAGAAAATTAATCATGATTACTACAAAAGTGTGTCCAACTCAGTTAAGAGAAAAAAAAAGAATGAAGAAAAAAAAGCAAAAACTAAAAAGAATGAAAATAAAACCTTGTTAACCACAGCAACAGATGAATAAAAAAAAAAAAAAAAAAAAAAATTTGAGCTTTTTATGCTCATTTTTATTTTTTTTTTCATTTTTTATTAATTTATATTTTATGAAAATAATTTTTTTTTCTTTTTTTGCTAGTATTAGAATTATTATTATTTCATTATTTTTTTTTTTTATATATATATATTATTTTTACTTTTTAATTTTAAATTATATTATTTTAAAATATTTTAATAACAAAAAAAAAAATAAGAAAAAAAAAGAAAAGGTAAATAGAAATATAAATTATTGTAATATATATATATATATATATTCGTATAAATTTAAAAATTTTTAACATTATATTTCACATCCTTAATTTATTTGATTTTACTTAATATTATTTTATTAATAATAATAATGTATACATTTTCTATGTTACAAAAAAAAAAAAAAAAAAAGGAAACAAAATTTTAATAAGGTATAAACTTTTTTGTTCAAATGTTCATATCTATGAAGTAGTTATTAAACTAAAAAATGTATTTTTTTTGATAAAATAAGTTTCTGAATTTAATATATGATGCTATTATTTTTTTTGATGTGAAAATTGAATTATTAAAAGTAATACAATTATATTGTGAAATTTGTAGTATTGATAATTTCACGTATTTGTAAAATGATAATTTTTTAAAAAAATTATTTATAATAAAGAAGTGTTATAATAATTAGGCGAATTATGAATAAAATTATAAAAACATATTTAAATTTTTAAAATGTATTATTTATAAAAAAGGAAAAAAAAATTATTTTATTTTAATTTTTTTTTTTTTTTTTTTTTTTTTTTTTTTTTGTACTTTAGATTATCATTTTTTAATTTAAATATGCTTTTATTAATTTATAAAAATTTTTCTTTGTTTCTATATTAAATATACACCTTTTTTAAGTGTATTATGTTCATGCATAATTTTTTTATATAAGAACTTATTATTATCATATTGTTCTATAATATATGAATATTCTTTTTAAAATAAAAAAAAAAAAAGTAGTCTTGTTAATACTTAACACATAATATATAGTATTATTCATTTTTTTTATTTAATTAATAACATTAATAATTACATATTTTATTGTTTATTTATAAAATAAAGCAAACAATATAAGCCAAAAATAATTTTTTTTTTTTTTTTTTTTACAAAGCTTGAATAGAAAAAATAAAAATAAAATTTAAATGAATATATTAGAATTTAAAAAATGAAAAAATTAAAAGTTTTTTTTTAAAAATGAGTATTAATAGAATAAATAAAATTATTCTTTGTTCTAAAGTAGAACTGAAATCTATTGAAAAAATTGATTTTTACACAAATACGTCTAAAAGTATAGTAAAGTAAAAGAAGGAAAATAAAAGAAAAATGTAACTAAAATACATAGTATTCATTAATATATATAAAAATATATTTTTTTTCTGATAGAGATTTTTGTGAGTTTTTTTTACCATTCTTAAAATATAATAATTTCAATGTAGTATGTAACTTTCATAATATAAAAGAAAAAAATGAAAAAGTTGTGTTATCACCGAGTAAAAATAGATAAATTATATTTTTATATTTATAATACAATGTTTTATTAAAAACTTTTTTTTTTTAATTGTGAAATATTTATTTTAATAATTATGTACTTATTTTTTATTATTTATATTATTATGAGTAAAAAATTCATTTGACATTTTTGTTCCAATTAAAATTTTTTTTTTTTTTATTTTAGAAAATAGAGATATACACATCATCAATTTATGCTTATACAAATATAGTCAACAATTATATGATAGGATAATTTTTTTGGATAAAAAATTTTCAGAAGCTCAAATTTAAAAGTATTTATCTTTTATTGTTGTCTGAAATTTTTTTTTTTTTTTTTTTATATCATATATATTAAATTGTAATTTAAATAATTGTAAAAAAATAAAATTAAAAATATATAATGCATAAAAATGAAAATTTTTTTATTTTTGCTAATTTGATTTTTTAAATTATTTTTTGCATATTTGATGAATATTTACATTTAAGCAAATGTTGCATTTGAAAAGACGTTTATGGTTTTATTTTGTTTTTTTTTTTTTTTTTTTAAACATTTATAAAAAATAATCTATTCATATGAAAATTTTAATGAAAACATGAAATGTTCTAGCTGAGAAGTTTTTTTTTTTATATAATAAATATTTGAAAAATATTTTTATAAAGGTAACATATAAAAAAAAAAAAAAAAAAAACTTTTTAAAAATGCAACTGTTTTTTAGTTAAGTTTTTTATTTAACTTTAACAAAACATTGAACTGTAGCTAAAATTTTATAAGAAAAATTTGTCTAAAAATAAACACAAAGGTTTTCTTTTTTTTTCATTTTCTAAATTATTTTGAATGAATATAAAATAAAACCATATTTCCATTGTTTGTACAGTTTATATTTGTACAATGCACATTTAAAGAGTCAAAATTGACAAAAATAGTTCACATATTTTTATATTAATTATTATATTCCATTTATTATTTTCCGTTTAGTATGTTTTCCTTTTTTTCTTTTTTATTAAAACTTTTTTTGTGGCATATATTGTCATTGTTCATTTAAAAAAATATTATTTAAAAAATTTTTTTTATTTAGTCCTTGTGTGTACATTTTTTTTTAGACAATATTTTATTTACATATATTAATAAATGCAAACTTTCCTTTTTTAACTTGTATATATATATTTTTTCTTCTATATATTTATACACAGATATTTAGTATATTATTTTTTTAATTCGATTTTCTTTTTAATGATACATTTTATTAATATACTTGTATCATAAATTAATAATTTAATATAAATGGATAATTATATACATATATTTTTAATCTCTCCTATAAAAAAAACAACAGTCTTATACGATAACATGCAAAAAGCATAAAACCATCTAAAATATCTAAAAATTAACATAGTTTGTTTTTTTATTTCTATTTCATTATTTATATCTTTAGTTTTTTTTTTTTTTTTTTTTTTTTTTTTTTTTTTTT
>NW_021628323.1:254898-260520 GCF_900005855.1 Plasmodium gallinaceum | reverse complement strand
TTTTTTTTTTTTTTTTTTTTTTTCTTTTCTTTTCTTGTTGTCCTTATTTTTTTGTTATTTTATATTAGAATAGTTATTAACATTACTTTTACAAATTTTATTATAATTAATATTTGGTCTAATTAATATACAATATCATCTTTTTTATCTCTAATTTGATAATACTTTTTATCTTTTTTATGATTCATTTGCATATTCATATGTGTATATTATTTTTACATATATATATATAAATATATATATATATATATATATATATATATATATATATATATATATATATATATGCATTTTTTGAATAACACATGGGAAACAAAACAGAAGTAACTCCTACGAATGAAGAAAAAAACAATAAAGGTAGACCTACTAATTTAGCATCACCAAGAAATGCTGAGGATAATATTTCTCCTTCTAATGAAGAAAAAAAAAAGGTGCAAATGCCATTTGGTAATGATGACAATAAATCAAAAAAAGTCCATGTTTTAAATCCCAAAGTAGAAAAAAATGGAGATTCATTAAATAAAAAGAAAGAATTAAATGATATAAAAATATTAATAGCAAATGATGAAGAAATACATACATTACCTCCAGGAGCTGTTGGAAGGCGTTCTCCTTTAAACCCTTTTTCTTCTCCGATGTTAGGAAAATATAGAAGAAAAAATAAAAATGCAAAAGTAAAAGTGAAAGATCCAAGGTTAAATAATAATCCTTTAACTGGAAGATTAATTGTATGCATATCAACAACAGCTATTTTATGTTGGGTTTTTTTGGCTGAAATGGTATTTAATTATAATACTTTTAATGGAAGATGTATATCAAAAGTATTGTATCCTATATATACCGAAGATGTACAAACAAATAGACAACCTTTTTTTGTACCTTTAGGATATGGTGCATGCGAATATAATTTAGATGAATCTGCTTCGGATCGTCATTTTATTGGTACAGGTTCAGAAGATGAAGGTTGGCCAACAAATAAGGTAGAGGAAGATTCTGATTCAAAAGGAATAGCTAGTTGGGATTCTGTAAACAGTCGTGTGTATAGTCAACTAGGAGGATTAAACACAAACTTAATAAGAAATTATGGAGAGACATATAGATTATTTTGGTCTATGTACTTACATGGTGGTTTTATGCACATACTTTTTAATGTAATATGTCAAATTCAAATATTATGGATGATTGAACCTGATTGGGGTTTTCTTAGAACCTTAATTTTATTTTTTGTGTCAGGAGTTACCGGAAATTTACTGTCTTCAGTTTGTGACCCTTGTGGTGTTACAATTGGATCTTCTGGATCTTTATATGGTCTAATAGGAGCTTTATTTACATATTGTATTGAATATTGGAAAACAATTCCTAGACCTTGTTGTGTTTTAATATTTATGATTGCTGTCATTATTTTTGGTATATTTATTGGAATGTTTGGATATACAGATAATTATGCTCATATGGGAGGATGTTTAGGAGGTATATTATACGGATTTGCAACCATTACTACTGTTTCTGCTGCAGATAAATGTACTTTAGGAGAGAGAATGCTTATATCTCCTCCTTTCTCTTGGTTTTTATCTAAAGAAACAAAAGAATTAATTCGAGCTAAAGCTAGAGAGAAAAAAATAAAAGGAGAGAATTATAGAAAAAAACAACTAGCCAAAAAAGTTCGTAAAGATGATACTCTTCACTTACTTATGGCTGTTATGAAAAATAGATTAAATGAAGAAGGTAGAGCTCCTTGTAAAATGAAATTAAGAGAATGGATTGTTAGAATAACAGCTGCCGCTTCTTTAATTATAATGTGGATTGTTTTATTTACTTATTTATTAAGTGAAAAAGCATATAAATCTTATTCACCATTAGGTCAGATTAAATTTTCAGGAATACATTCATGTTATTGTTGTGAAGTTGTAAGAGATAAAATTAAACTTGTTAATCTAGATAATTTTTATTGGTGCTTTTCAAGTGAAGAAGCAACTAAATATTATTGTAATAAATAAAAATACTTCTATAGTTAACATATATAAAATAATTAAAAATAAAAAACATATATATATATATATTTTAAATCTTTTTCACTATGAAGCAATAGATATATTTAGGAATATATCTAAATTATTATAAATCTCTTATATTTTGAATGATGTTTATATATTCGGTTTAAGATTATGTAATTATGTTCATATTCTGTGAAATTTGAAGAAAAACAAATTATATTATCACATAACTTCAAATTAAATAGTTATAAACATATGTTGGTTTTTTAAGAGTATATATAAAATGAAAGAGAATAATAATTTTGTTATATTTACTAAGAGTTAAATAATAGAGAAATTTACTTCATATTTGAAAATATTTTTTATAAAAAAAAGAATTGTGTGTAAAAAGAATTTAATTAGTAAAATATGTCTATTTAATATATGTTTTATGTAAACATAAAAATAAATAGTGGATAGTATATATATAAATCAGATAACATATTATAATAATTTATTTATTATTTTTATTTTTTTTTTTTTTTTTGCTTTTTTATTCGCATCCTATAGGTTTTTTGAAATTTAATTTTTATATTTTTTTCTTATTTTTTTTTTTTTTCCTATTTTTTTTTTTTTTTTTCTTCTTTCTTCTTCTTTCTAATGCTTCCATGAAAAAGTTATTTTTAATATTCGTTAATTTTTATTGAAATTGTTTCTTTACTTTTATATTAATAAATATAAAGAAAAAAATAGAAACATTATTGTTAATTTTTTTTTTTTTTTTTTATAAATGTAGACAAACATAATACAAAAAAAAAAAAAAATACCTAAAAAAAAACAAGGTAATTTAAGAATTATTATTCAAAATTAAAAAGTAGCTTGATTTTTTTTATAGCTGTTCTTAATAGTGATGAAAAATGAACAGGCCTGGAACGTGTGCCTGCATTAGAGAAAATATATTAGATAAATTAGTATTAAAAAAAAAAAAAAAAATTTTTAATGAGATAAAAAAAAAAAAAAAAATATAAATATGAATATGTATATTATTATATAAGTATATATAAATATTTAATATAATGTAATATTATAACAAAAGAATATATGAAAAAATTATATATTAAAAAAACATTGTCCTTTAATCATTTTTTATAAAAAAAAAAAAATTAAACTTCATTAATTTTAAAATTGATAATAAAGAAAAGGAAAAAAAAAGGTGACTCAAATTCACATAAAAAAATGTCATGGAATTATGCATTACATATGTATATAAACAATAAAACATATAATAAAATTGTTTCATTTTTATTTTTTATATTTTATTTATTTAGATAACCATAATAATCTACTTGATACCAAGGCAATAAGCTCTGGAAAAATGCAATTAATAAATTACTATTTAAAGAAACATAATAATTTGATTCTACATGAGATATATTTGTTGAATATGTTCTATTTTTTTCCATTATAAAATCAGGTAATAAATAATTAGTTGACTTAAATTCTCCAACTCTAACATTCTTATATTTATTTATATCAAAAAGGGCAACCTTTTTGCTCCATTCAATTCTTACTTTTTCAATTTCTTCAGATACTAAAAAAAAAAAAAAAAAAAAAAAAAAAAAATATAATATAATAAAAAAAAATAAAATAGAATATAATAATGTAAGAAAACATTTTAAATAAATAATAATGATTTTATATTTAAAAAAATTTATTAAACATAAAAAAAATAAAATAAAATTCCTTAGTTTTTTTTTTTTCTTTTTTTGTAAAATTTATGAATACTCGCTCTATTTTTATATAATTCATGTATGAAACTGCTGCACACATGGAACCACGTAATTATTTTTTCTGATTTATAATAAATATTATTTTTTTCTAAATAACAAGATATTATCTTTTGTATAGTTGCATCATCTTCTTCATTAAATAATGTACTATTTGAAAAGGGAGGATTTGATAATATATCTTTAAATGAACATTCATAAATTGTTTGCTTCACTACTTTAGTTGTTTTGAAATTATTATAATTTAAAAATATATGCAAAAAATTAGGGTAACAAAGCAAAGCCCTTATTAAAAATAAATGGGCAGAAAAAGATAAAGAATAACTTTTACTTTCAATATTATTGTGTGAACTTTGTAAATTATAACAATTAAAATTTATATTAAAGTGAGATATCAGAAATTTGCATTCTTCATAAGAAAATGAATCTTTTATATCATCTTTACTAATTTGTTTTATTTCATTATAATCAACTACAGTATTATTTTTTAAATAAAGACATAATGGTATTGAAAAGGAAAAATTTGGTAGAATGAGATGAAGTCGAATTTCAAAATTGTGAAATAATGCCCTCTTTTGATAATAATTAACCTTTTCAATGTTATCATCATTTATTTTTTCTTTATATTTTAAATATTCTGCATTTTCAATATTATTTTCGTTATAGTTGTTTTCATTGTATTTACTTGTGGTTTCTTCTTGTAATATTTTATCATTCATATTTTTCTTATTAACTTCATTATTTTCATCAACTTTATATACCATATTTGTTATTGTTTCAGACTTACTAGCTTTTTCTAAATGGTATTGATTAGATTTTTTATCATTTAAATATATATCATTATTATTATTATTATTTTGACTTATGTTTAAATCCGTTTTATTATTATTTTTTTTATCTGAATGCTTCTCGTTTAAAAATTCTTCCATGATTTCTTTTAGTCTATTTGACGGTATAACACATTCAATGTTTTGAATAACAAAATTAAATGAAAAAAAAACTAAAAATTCAAATAAATTACATTTCAAAATTATATTATCAATTCTTAAAATTATACTACATAAATCATTATGCAAATCTATTTTACATAATAGTTTAGATATATCTGATGAGAGAATCGTACAAGCATCATTTTCAAGAGATAACATATGAATGTATAGTGATTTATATAAAGCTTTATTATCATACAAAAATGGATTTACAAATATCTTAGTATTATTATTTAAGAAATTCGGATGAAAATTTATATGAAAAATATTTTGTAGTAAAAGTAAGGACATTTTTATGAATTTATTTGCAATTTCATAATTACTTGCTTCATTATAATATTCTGATAAAACTAATAATGTTTCAATATGAAAAGGATATTTTTTTAATAAATCATTCATTGATTGTATATCGTGACTATCTAGAAGCATATAAAATAAGTTATCTGCTTCTAAGTATAACTTTGATTTTTCTATTTTAAATTCATTATTATTAAAAACCATTGTTAATGGTGGTTGAATAGTTTTCGTTGTATAATCTTGAACTAACCAATTTTTCAAATATTTGATTTTGCTTTTTTGAATATATTTTTTATCTTTAACAAAATCTTTACCAAATATTCTTTTTAATTCTATATTAACATCAAAATTATTTTTCTCCAATTTCAGACAATATTCATACTTTTCATGAGTGCAAGCAAATAAATGCAAATTATTTCGTTCATTATATATATCTGACAATTCTTCTTTTTTTTTATCTTTTTCTTTTTCTTTTTCTTTTTTTTCTTCTTGTCCTTTTTTTTCTTCTTTATTTATTTTATTCAATATACTTGAAATTTCTTCATCTATATTCTTTTTTTTTTTTTTTTTTTTGTT
>NW_021628323.1:250931-253898 GCF_900005855.1 Plasmodium gallinaceum | reverse complement strand
GAAAAAAAAAAAAAAAAAAAAAAAAAAAAAGAACATTAAAAAGATGTAATTAAATGGAGAAAATAGTTATGATAAAAAAATATACATTAAAACAAAAACACGAAAAGTTTAAAAAAAAAAAAAAAACTTTACAAATGAAATAATATTAAAATATTTACTTATGAAAAATATATGTAAAATAAATATATAGAGTTTTTACATATTAGTCTATGTGTAACAAAATTTAAATTTAATAACTTCAATGAATTAATTATAAAATTAAAAAAATTTAAAGAATATAATACAATACAATTTTTATGTGTTTCCTAATTTTTATATATTTATTTTTATTAATTTGTTAGGAAAAAAAAAGAAAAAAAAAAAAAAAAAAAAAATGAACAACATAATTTAATAATTATTCATTTTAATGTTTTAAAGAAAAATTTTTGAATTAGATAAAGTTTTTTACTCAAATGATTTCGTTAAATTGAAATCGTAATATGTATTTGTTTCTATGAATGCATTATTTTCTTTTATAATAACATTTTCATTTTTACTATTATCATTATTACTTATATGGTTTACTATGTCTTCTTTTATTTTTTCATTTGAGTTCCATGTATTCCTCTTGTTTAATTTTATGTTAAAATATTCATAATGTATACTTTTTAAAAAACTCTGATTAAAAATAAAATTACTACGATTTATTAAGTTATTATGATTGCTATTTTTAAGTTTATTTTTAGAATTATTTTTTGATACAACTGAACATTTTATCTTTCCATCATTTTTTCTTACTTGAATTTCTATTTTTTCTTTACTTTTCTTTAGCATAATTATTTGTCTAAGTATTCTATTGGTTACTTTAAATTTTTTCAAGTAATTAAAAAAGTTCTTTTCATCAAATAGGTAATCGATAAAGGAAGATTTTGTAATGGATTTAAGAAATGTCAAAGCTTCATCATATGTCATATTAAGAATCTTTTTTTGATGGTGATGTAAAATAATTAAACTTAACTTAATTAAAATTTTTAATCCAAACAAAAAAAATATATCCCATAATTTAAGAGTATTTTCAAGACTTAAATCTAATGAAAATAATGTCATAAACCAATTGATACAAAAAAAATCAATTTTTATTTTTTTTCTTCTAAAAAAATAAAATAATTTTGGCATATATGCTTTTATTAATATATTTAGTTGATAAATAACTTTTTTTAACTCTGGAAAATTATATATAAACATTCCTTTTAAATTAAAGTTAACTAATAAAGAAATAAAACATCTAACAGTATCTAATTTATTTTTAAAAACTAATAAAAATATAGCTGCAATATAATTCATACCTTGACAGTATCCAACACTTTTAAAATATAATGAACATACTTTTAAAATATCTAATAACTTTTTTTGCATATTTTCTTTTTTATTTAAAAAGTAAGGATTATGAGGAAAAGTTCTATAAATATCTTTTTCAATTATCTTATCAAAATCGCTATTTCTTTTCTTTAAACTTCTATATAAGTTTTCACTCATAAATGTATTATCCGCTAGTAATATTGCCTTCCATATAAAACTTCTTTTATCATTACTAATAAATTTATTTTTATATAAATCTTTTAAATTATAAATCGAATAAACCTCAAAAAATAGTAATTTACATGTGAAGGAACAAATATATCTTTCTTTTTCATTTAAAAATGATATTATTTTTGTTCCTAAAAAAATATAAACACTAGAACTAACAACAGCATTTTTTAGTAAACCTCTTAGATATCCATTATCACAGTAAGCTAAGTATCCTTCATCTTCTTTATCAGTTTTTCTTTCTATTTTATCATCTTTTATTTTCATATTATCTTCCAAATTTCCATCTTCTATTTGTTCATTTACTTCTAATATATTTTTTAATTCACTATCTTCTATTTTTTCATTACTTTTTAATTCATATTGTAAATTACTTAATCTAGTTTTGTTACTAGAATCAATACCATTTTTGTTATCAACATTTTTACATTTATCATTTATTTCATTCTTTTTTTCTGATGTTGATATATTGTTTTCATTATTATTTATAGAGTTCTTTTTCTCATAATTACTCATTTCTTTTGAATTTTAATTGGTTTATTAAATAAAGAAAATTTTTTTTTTATAATTTAATTTTAATTCATCTATAACTTTTTCTTTTTAATTATGTAAACTAAGCTTCATAATTTTTTTTGAAGTCATTTTTAAAAATTATATATTCATTTTTTATAAACAAAAAGTGTACAATTCACATTTAACATTTACGCGCTATATTATTAATAAAGATAACATATATTAGCATATATGAATAAATATAAAATGACATGAGATGTATAAATAAAATATAATAAAAAAAAAAAGAAACAAGAAAAAAGAAAGCTGTTAAATTAAAAATATAATTACAACTTTCAACATAATTTGAATAATATATTTTATATTACTCATATTATTCATTTATTACTTAAAATACTTTATTTTTAATTTTTATCATATCTTATAATTTACTTAACTATTTTTATTGAATTCAAATTTAAAAAAATAACAGAAACACATATATATAAATCTTTTAAAATTTTTTGTTTTTAGTGAATCTCTATGTATTATATTAAAAAAAAAAAAAAAAAAAAAAAAAAAAAAAAAAAATAAAAAAGTTATTTCATAATTAATTATTAAAAAAATGAAAAAAAATATAATTCTTAAGGTAACAAACTTATGTATACATAGAAAATAATAATAGCTTCCATTTAAAATAATACATTTCATTAATATTTTAAAAATATTATAAATATCTTTTTATTTTGAATAAATATTTATTCTTCTTAAGTTTTTTAAGTTGTCTAAATTACTATTTTAAAACAAAAATTTCATATTTTTTATTTTTTAAAATGTTAAATATATTTTTTTTTTTTTAAAAAAAAGAAAAAGCAAATTAAATCTGTTTAAATTTTTAAGAGATATGAA
>NW_021628323.1:231785-249931 GCF_900005855.1 Plasmodium gallinaceum | reverse complement strand
TGTATTTTTTTTTTTTTTTTTTTTTTTCTTAGTGTATAATTCTAATGAATACTAATAATTTGTTTTATTAAAAAAGGAAAAAAAAAACAATTTGAGAGGACGTTATTTAGTATATCTATTTATACTTTTTTTTATCAAAAAAATGTATACTATTTGTTCAAAAACTGGGGTATTTAGCTGGTATGTAATATTCTAAAATGTTTTACTATTTATTATTATTATGGTTCTGTTTGATAACTACATATAAGTTTAAAAATATTTCTAATAATTCAAATAAAGTATTGAAAAAAAAATTTAGTGTAAAAACTCTTTTATACATAAATTTAGAAAAATTTTATCGTTTTGTAATCAAAAAAAAAAAAGAAAAAAATAAGCTACAAAATTCTTTTGACTTTTATTTAGATAAGTTTCTATATTCCTCCTATAATGATAATAAAACTTTTTATGATTTAAATAAATTAAATATAAATTCAAATGTATTAAGTTTAAGTAAAGATTTGTTATATGTACAAAATGAAATAAATAAAAATGTAAGTAAAAGTTTTAATGAAAGCAAATTTCAAAGAACATATAAAAATCAGAAAAGATATTCTATAAATTCTCAAAATCCTCCTTATGTTTTTCATCCAATTTACTCTAATGTCAATATAAAAAAAAAGCATCGCTTTAAGATTAAAAAGTATGAAAATATATTTACTTATTTAAATGAAGCAAATATATACGATAGTAATTTTGTCCTCCCATCAAGTAATATAAGTGAAATTATCAAATATATGTTAAAAGCTCATAATCCTTCCTTTATAAATAAGATGTTAAATATAATAAAAAATAAAGAACAAGTTGAAATGTATGAATTAGATTTATTTCCTGATTTAATTTGTAGATTCTTAGTTGAAATAAGTGGTACAATATTAAGCTCATTATTATCATTGAAATACTCCATTTCAATGCATATAGGTGGGGGGAATCATCATTCTAAAAGAGATAGAGGAGATGGATTTTGTATTTTTAACGATGTAGCAATAGCAATATATTTCTTATTATCAAATAAAATAATTGAAAATGCAGTAATTTTAGATCTAGATGTTCATCAAGGAGATGGAACAGCTGAAATATTTGAAAATTCCAAATGTGTGAAAACAATAAGTTTACATTGTAAAAATAATTATCCACTTGTAAAAAAAAATTCAACTATTGATATTGAACTGGAACCATTTATAAAAGACAATGAATACTTAGATATATATCAAGATGTTTTAAAAAATATAAAAAAGAAAGAATTTAGTATTATTTTTTATTTAGCTGGTGTTGATATAAGTGAGGATGATGATTTAGGTTTTCTTCTAATAAGTGATGAAGGAATTTATAAAAGAGATTATTTAACTTATCAAATGGCAATAAAAAATAATATTCCAATAGTTACAGTATTATCAGGTGGATACAATGAATGTGAAGAAACATTAACAAAAAAGCATATTTTAACATTTAAGTAAAAAAAAAAAAAAAAACAAATAAATAAATAAATAAATATAAATATAATTATATAGTATATATTATCAATAAATATTAAACTTACACATATATTTGTATTTGCATTTTTTATAGGGCAGCAAAAGATTCATGGAATTCAATGAAAAAATAAAAAATAAAGTATGTTGTTCATATCTTATCATTTTGACTATATATATATATATACTCCTTTTTTATTTTTATTACAAAAATAAAAAAATAAAAGTTATATTTTAAAAATTTTTTACATGAATATCCTTAATATATTTAATTTAATTTTTTTATAAAAATTACTTTAAAAATTGAAAAAAATCGACTCTTATACACTTTATATAAGTTTAAAATGAAATTTTTATGTAAAATACTAAACAAAATATAACAAAAAAAAAAAAAAAATTCAGTAATTATACCAATTAATTTAATTTTTATTTATTAAAAAGTAAATATAAAAATAAAAAGATTAGGAATAAATATATTTATTTATATATTTAAAATTAAACGGGTAAAAAAAAAAAAAGTTACATCT
This sequence comes from Plasmodium gallinaceum, assembly GCF_900005855.1. Taxonomy (NCBI): domain Eukaryota; phylum Apicomplexa; class Aconoidasida; order Haemosporida; family Plasmodiidae; genus Plasmodium; species Plasmodium gallinaceum. The sequence continues at coordinate 247,896 of NW_021628323.1, read as the reverse complement.
TAAAAATTTTGAAAATTTTATTTTTTTTTTTTTTTCTTTCTTTTTGAAAGGAGTAAATAAAAAAAAAAAAAAAAAAAAAATTAAAACTTATCAACTACACATAATGAAAAATTTTTTTAAAATATGTTCTATGGATTACTTAAAAAAAAAAAATAAAAAATAAAAAAATAATAAAATATATAAATAAAATAAATAAATTCATTTATATTTTCATTTTTTTTTTTATTTTTTATTTATTTTTTTTTGCTTTTAATTCTAGCGCTTTGTCTACAATTCGTCTTCATAGTCACAATTTTTTCTTTTTTTTTTTCTCTTATTACTTTTTTTAAAATATTTTTTTCTTTTTCATTTTTGAAATCTAAAATCATATTTTCTGGGGGCATATATACATTTTCCTGAAATTTGTTACCAACACATATATTTGATTCTTTTTGTTTTTCATTAATTGCACATATTTTAATTTTCCTTTTATATTTTGATATTATATTTTTATGAAAGTTTTCAATGCTATTTTTTATACGTTTACCTATTTTATTATTATTATCTGATGTAAATATATGTTTTTTGCTATTTTCTATCCTATTTTCAAGTAGAATTTCGTTAATCGGCTGTTCTTTTATTTTTAAATTTTCTTCATAATTCACACATGAAAAAAAATTATCTTTACTTTCCTTAGATGATAAACCATCAATATTAAAAAGTGTTGAAAAAACTTTGTTACTATAATTCTTTTTTCCAATATTCTTTTTATTTGTCATATTTTTCACTTGATCATTTTTAATTTGTTCCATTTGAATTTCATCATGTTCTATTTTATTTGTATCAGGATGAATTAATTTACTATTATCATTAAATTCTAGTTTATTTTTATCATTTTTCAGTTCTATAATTTTGTTATTATTATATTCTTCCTTACTTATTACATTATCATTATTTATATTTGTTAACCCATTTAAAATTGAATTGTCATTTGTATTCTCATTTACTAATTTTTTGTATTTTATATTCACTTTTTTTATATTAATATTATTCTCCCTTTTTTCAAACGATTTTTTTTTCAAAAAGTTATTTTCTAAATCATTTAGATTATTATATTCTATGTTTTTTTTTGAAATCAAAATATCATCATTGTTATTTGAATGAAAATCCTTATTTTCATTATGTTCTTTATCTATCATTTCATTCACAGCTTTTTCATATGTTTTTGTATTAAAATCATTTTTATGTATTTTATTATTCTTTTCATTTGTATTTTCTTTATTTTTTTCTTGAATTTTCTTTTCATTAACTTTCTCCACTTTTTTTATCTCATTCTTGCTAGTCTTTTTCTCTATTTTTTTTTCACAATTTTGCTCAATTTTATTAATTTTTTTTACTTCTGTTATTTCATTATATTTTTCATTTTTTTCTATAATTCTTTCATTATCATATATTTTATTAAAATTTTTTTCATCAATTTTATTTTTATCATCATCTCTTATCATTTTCTCAATATTATCTCCATTTCCGCTTTTTTCATTGTATTCATTTTTTTCCATTTCATCAATTTTACTACCTTTTTCATCTTGTTTATTTTCCTTTTTATCTTTTTTTTCATTTTCTTCATCAATAAATACAGGACCAATACTTGCACCAATTTTTTCTATTTTTGATAGTTCAATGTCGAATTCTCTTATTTGAATATCATCACAAAAAATAACTTTACTGCTTCTATTATTTTTGTTTTTTTTCTTATTTGTATCAGTATCACAAACTTTAGATATGTTTTGTTTTTTTGGAGAAGAAATATTGAGATTTTGAGAAGATTCACTTATGGAATTATTGTGATTATCATTAATACTTATGTTAATATCAGTATCAGATTCTAATTTTCTTAGTTTAGAATAATAATCATGATTATTAATAAACGGAGTATGAACTAAATTAGATGGAAGAGTTCTAGATGGATCAGCACCAGAAGATTTATGTAATTTGATACAGTGATCAATTACCAAATTATAATCATTAAAATAAATATGTAAACATAAAGGGCAATGATAATGCGGATCTATTAAAACTCTTTTTTTTTTTTTCATTTTTTTATTAATTTTTATATCTGTGTTTTCTTTTATATCATGTATTAACTTGCAAGGAAAAATTATATAACCACCTAATGTTTTTCTATTTTTCCAATGTTCATTCAAATAGTGTGCATAATTTTTAATGTAAGTATTTGGAGGATAATATTTTTTATCACATAATGGGCATAAAAATTTTTGCCATTCTGGTTTTCCATATATTAATCTTTGATCTTCTAAAGAATGAAACGCTTCAATTCTCAATGGCATAACTGGAGATTTGTGCATTTCTTTATAGATATCTGTTATATAAGGTATATCACTATTTAATCTCTCAGCTTCCATAGCATGATGATTATTGTAATTTTCAGTTGGATTTTCTTTCATATCAATTTGATTCAATATATTATCATTTAATTTATTTCTACTAAAATTAATTTCATCTAATTCTTTCTTATCTTGTAAATTTAATTTATTTATATTTACAGTATGAAAATTACTATCATCATCTTGTATTAAATCTTCTTTCATCATTATCAATTCATTTATTATCTCTTTGCTAATCAGCTTTCCATCATTTATTTTTTCAACAAGTATATCATCGTTGATAGTATTTTCATTTATAATTTCTTCTTTGCTAATTATTTCTTTATTAATTATTTCATTTTCATTTATGTGTTCAATACTACTGTTAGTTATATTATCATTTTCTAATTCTTCTTTAATGATTATCCCTTCTTCATTGATTTTTTCAACTAAAATATTGTCGTTAATTATGTTGTTATTTATTATTTCTTTACTAATAATTTCTTCGTTATTTATATTTTCTATATTTATATTGTCATTAATTATTTTTTCATTTGTTTTTTTAAAAATATTATCTTTCGAACTATTTATGAATCTCTTTATATTTGCTGGTAGAATATTTTTATCCAAAATTGTATCAGCGTGAAATTCATTAACTTTAAAACGCTTTCTTTTATTTCTTTCTTTATTTTCTTCGTTTAGTATTTTTTGGTTTGAAAATATTTTATCATCTTCATCTAAAAATATAAAATTAGAATTTTGTTGTGTTTCTTTGCTTGATACTTTATATGTGCATTCTATGCTTTCTTTAAAATTAAGATTGTTATTTTTTTTTTTTGAATTACCGTTTTTTTTCTTCGATGAATTATTTATAGAATCTTTTGCATTTTTTTTTTTATTATCTTCTCTTTTATTTTTGTTATTCTTTACACACAGGCTATCATCCTTTGAAGTACTATAAATCATTTTATTCTTTTTGTTAAACATTTTTTTTTGTGAATAATTCTTAACTTTAATTATACCCAATTTGTTTTCTTTTATTTCTTTTTCATTCATATTATATTCATTTATTCTTTCGTTTTCATCTTCATTTCCATTCAACTGATGTTTTTTAATCTCATTTAAATGACGCTTTTCAATTTCATTTATTTTTGAAGAATGTTCACTTAATATGTTCAGATTAATACAATTATATATATCTTCATTGAGATTATCATCAATTGATTTATTGAAATTTACTGATTCTTCACAATTCATATTTTTATGTTGACAGAAGTTATTGGATAAATTATTCTTTGTTTTCTTATATAAATCTAAAAAAAAAGCAAAATAATAATTTTTTATAATATTATAATATATATAATTATTATAGCTAAAATTTTTATTATTATCATCATAATAATCATTTCTATAATCTTGTTTTACATTAAAATTCATATAACTATTATTATTATTATTATTATTATTATTATTATTATTATTATTATTATTATTATTATTATTATTATTATTTTTTATAAATTCTAATATATTAAGAAATGTATCAGAATTATCATTTTTTATATTACTGTTATTTAGAGGAGAATTTTTATCATCTGTTAATTTTTTTTCTTTACTCAAATTATTACTGTTATTTAGATAACTGTCTTCATATGAACTCTGCAAATTATTTGCGCTATTAATATAATTTTGAAGGTTCAACTCTTTTTGTATATGAGAAAAATTGTTTTCACAATTTATATTATCCATTTTATGATCAATATTATGGTTATTTAAAAAAGTATTTTTTTTTGATTCATAGTAATTTTTTAAATTATTCATATTTAGATTTTTTAAAATACTATCATAAGGATAGCATATGGAATTAGTATTATTTTCATCTACCTTTTTTTTTTCTCTTTTATTAATATTTTCTATTTTAGATAAAATTTTTTCATTTAATTTACAATTTTCTAAATTTTTTAAGATATTTCCACTTAAACCATTTTCCATGAAAAGATTATGTATTTGATCATTATTATTATAATCACTAATATAATCTAAGTTATTATCATCAATACAATGACAATTATGATTATGATTATCATTGTAATTTTCACTAATTTTAAAATTATTCACTTCATATTGATTATTTAAAATTTTGCTAATAAAATTATCATAAAATTTTTTGTTTTCTTCATTATTTAAATTAGATATATTCTGTATTAAATTTTTAATATGTGTAAGACTATATTCATTATTATTAAAAGTTTTTTTTTCATCACAAAAAATATCATCAATACAATTTGATTTTAAATTGTTATTCACGTCACTTTGATAATAATCTGTTAAGGTACTATCATTGATGTTATTATTGTTATTATCATTATTATTACTATTTAAACAAATAATACAATTACATTTTCTTTTTTTTTCAAAATTAGTAGTATCATCATTAAAATTTATACTTTTGGAAAAAGTTTTTGAATTATTATGGAAATTTTTTTCTTTTAAAATATCTTCATATTCATTTATTTTAATTCCTTCATTATCTTTACTTACGTTTTTTTTAAATAATTCTTTTTCATTTTTAGTGATTGATGAATTTTTTGCAACATTTAATTTATTACTAAGAATATATTCAAAAACCATATTTTTTAATTTATTTTCTACAGCTTCAATATTATTATTACATCCATTGTAATCATTATTATTATTATTATTATTATTATTATCACAATAGTTATTCATATCTTTATTACAGTCATAATTATTATAATCTTTAATACTATTATAATCATTACAACTAGTACAATCTTTATATTCATAATTATTATCACTGAATGAACGATATTTTAATATATTTTTATCGTCACATATATGTTCTGTTTCATTTTTATCTATGTTAAAACTTAAATTTTTATATAAATTTTCTTTTGATTCATAACAATTGAATTCTTCATTTTTATCTCCTTCATCAAGATTATTTGAAAAATAACTATTAATATAAGTTTTTTCTAAATCATTACTTGAACTATTTGAAAAAAATAAATTTTTATCAATTTTTAAATTTTCTTCATTATTTTTTGAAATAGTATTTTCTTCTTTTTCTTCATTATTGGAAATTAAGGAATTTATCAGAATATTGAAATTGTGCTTATTTATATCATCATTATTTAATGAAAAAGTGCTATCATTTGAATTAGAAGAATTTCTACGATGTTTTTTCTTTTTATTATTACAATTATTTTCATCAAAATTTAAATTTAATTTATTATATAATGAATCATTAAAATCTATTAATTTTTTTGTATGTTCAGTATTCTTAACAGGATTAGAATAATAGTTATCTAAAAATAAACCCTGTTCATTTTTGATTGCGTAATTTTTTAATTGATCGTAACTTTCTTTTTTTAATACATTTTTATTATTGCAAATATGTTCAACAGATGAGATAAAATCTTCTATTTGTTTTTTATTTGGTAAAATAGGTTCTGAATTATTACTTAAATAGTTTTCACTTAAATCTTCACTAATGTTTGAATTATCTGCATTAAAATTTCGTTCAAAGGAGTTATTAAGAGTAAAATAATTAGTGTTATTTTCATTTATAAATGGATTTCCATTATCAAATTTCGTGAAACAGTTATACCTCAATATTTTTTTGTCATTTTCGTTTTTAATTCCGTAATCAATATTGTCGCTGTTCTTTCTTTTACTTAATTTGTTATTTGCACAATCATTTGATAAGCTTAAAACATCATTTAAAAAATTTGAAAAACATGAATTATATATTTTTCTTTTTTTACAGGACGATAATTCTGTCATATTGCTCAATTGCTTTTCAGAAATCTTTTTATCCTTCGATTTTCGATTTAAAATGTTCTCATTATTTTTTTCTATATGCGGTTTATTATCGTTAAAAAAATTTATATTTTTTTTTTTTTTTTCAATGGTAAAATTACTTTTATTTTTTATTAAATCGGCAAAATTTTCATTTAGCAAATCATCTGATGAAATTTCTTGAATAATATTTATTTTATCATAAGGTTTCATATTTAAATTGATGAATTTGTTATTGTATATTTCATTTTTATTATTTTCATTTAATGGGTTGATTTTTTTTTTTGCATGACTGAAAGAATGAAGTACATAATTTTTTGAATTTTTTTTTTCATTCGATTCGTGCATTATTTTGTTTTGAAAATTTTTTTTTTTTGAAAAACATATATTTGTATGAAAATCATTGACACTATTAATATTTTCGTTATTGTAATTAGTATATGTTTTTAAATTTTTATTAAAATATTTTTCTTTTTTTTTCGATTCTGTTCCATTTAAGGAATTTTCATTTTTTATTTCATAATTATTTTTTTCTTTTAAAAGTCCTTCTTCTTTATTTTTTATTAGAAATAAACCTTCTAAATCATCTGTTTTTATATCTTTATTTTTTAAGTTATGTTTTGATTCCTCACCATTTATAACATTTATTATGATTTCATCTTTTTCGTTCTCTTGTTTTTTTTTTAAAATTATATCTTCTCCTATTGTACGCATATAGTAAGCTTTTTGATCATTTTTATATATAATGTTAGTACAATTGTTTTTTTCTTCATTTCTTTTACTTTCACTTAAATTGTTTGCGTTATTAACTTCATAATACTGATTACTACAATTCGAATTATTTCCAAATATTTTATTTACTTCCCATTTTATGTCTTGATTTGCATGATATTTAAATTCTTCATTTTCGACTGGATAATTTTTATTTTCTGTTTCATTTTTACATAGATCATTCTTATAATAAGATTTTTGAAGATCTGAATTTTTTTCATTATTATTATCATTATTTTTATTTAATTCTCTATTTTTTATTAAATTGCTATTTTTAATTATGTTATCATGTAAAGAATTATAACTTTTAATTGATATACTTACTTGCTTTTTATCATGATTTTTTTTTTCTTTAAAATCATGCTTTTCTAGTAATACGTTACTATGATTATTAATAATTAAATTTCTATTATCTCTCGAATTATTCTTATTTAAGCTTTTACTATTTAAATTATTGACATCTTTATATATATAAGAACATTTATCTGTAATAAAAAAAAAAAAAAAAAAAAAAAAAAATATTATATACATATATATATATATATAGATAATAGATGGACAATAATAAAATTAGAAAAAAATTATTTAATGCATATTTTATTATAAATACAAGTAATTATATATATAATTAATAAAGATTAGAAAAAATAAATATAAAAGATAACAAAGGTATTTTTATAAAAATTTTATTACCATCTTGCTTTACATTATCTTGTAATAAAACAATTTTATTTTTTTCTTTAAATACTGTATCATTAGATAATTCATTAAATTTCATTAAATGAGAACTCTGATTTTTTTCTTGTGCATTTAGCACTTTATTTTCAGCTTTTTTTTTAATTGTATTCCTTTTTTCTTCAGACTGATTTATTTTTTGACTGAAAGTATTTTTAGTAAGCAAATTGCTAATAACTAATTCTTTTTTATTACAAATGTTTTTTTTTATTTGTATATGATTTTTGTTTACATTTAATAATGCTTTTTTATTTTTTATTAGAGTGTTTTTATTAGTTATATTTTTATTAATAATTCCTCTTTTACTAAAATTATTTAAATTTTTTAAGTCATTTGTTAAATTATTAATTGGTTTTCTGAATTCTAAAAATTTATATCCTTTTTTGATTTTATCTTCAGAATTAAAATTATTTTTTTTTAATAAACTGTTATTAACCAAATGATAGCTTTCTGAATTATACATTAATTTTTTTTCTTTATATTTTTGGATATTTTCCTTTTCATGATATTTATTATTATTATTATTATTATGGCTGGTAATACTATTACATAAATTACTATGGGTGCTATTTTCACTCATTATCTCATATTTATTTATAATTACAGGTTCATATCTTTTATCAAGACACATATCCTTTACATCATTTATGTTTTTATTTACATTAATTTTATCATTTTTATAGTTTCTAATAATATTTTTTGTTAAATTATTTTGATTGCTCACTTTTTCAATTTTATTAATAATACATTCATTTTTATTTTTTTTTTCACTCAAATATTTTGATTTATTATATCTAGTAGATTCGTATATATTTTTATTAATATTTTTATGTTTGATTTCTAAAAAATCATGATTCTTCATTTTATTTTGATTCGTAATATAATTATTATTACTAATATTACCATTATTATTTATACTTTTTTTTTTTTTTTCCTTACTACTATTGTAAATGGATAAATTGTTTTTATTTTCATTTAATTTTCTTTTTTTTAATAAAGAATAATTTTGCAATAATTCACTTGTAGGATTTTTAATAGTTGCTAAATTTTCTTCATTTTTATCTCTTTCTTTAGAAGAAATCACATCTTCATTCATATCTTTATTTTTCTCTTTTAAATTATTATTTATATAAGTGCTTATATTAAATGTGTCAAAGCTCTTTCTTTTCATTTCTTCAAATGTTAAACCTTTTTTTACTTTTTCATATTTTGAATTAATAAAGTTACTATGAATACTAAAAGATGAATCTTTTTTTTTAGAAAATATGGTGTCATTACATTTCTCCATTGAAGAATTGTTATCACATGGATTAAGTTTTATAGGTACTTCTTTATTACAATTTTTATCTTTTGAAAAATATATATAATTATTTACAGTATTCTTGCTATTTAAATTTTCTGGTGGTGTTATTCTTTCATTAAAATTCTGATCATAATCTTGATCACAATTATTATTTGTATTATATCCACATATGTAAGCTTCCTTTATTTCATTACATGAAGAAACTTCTTCTATATTTTTGTTATAATTATTTTTCTCATAAATTTTGCTATTTTTATCTAAAGTATCAATATCACTAGTAACGAAGCATATTTCACTATTTGTTTTAGAAGGATTAATATTTTCTAAATTACTAAAAGTAACATTTTCGTTACTCACTTTTTCATGATTGGTTTCATTATAAATTTCATCTAATTCATATTCACTTATCATAGATGTATTACACGAAATATTTATATAGTTTTTTTTTGTATTATTAGAATTACTTAAAGAATTACACAAAATCTGAGTATTATAATTTTTTACATGTATGGAACTTTGTTTTTTAGTTGAGTTAATGAAACTTTCTTTTAAAAAAGATGTTTCATCATTTTTTTCGTAATTATTGTCACTTTTTATTTCTAAAAAATTTTTGTATTCTTTTTTATATATATTTACACAATTTATATCATTTTTACTTTTATCATTAGATATACTTGTATTTAGTTCTTTTGAGTTTTCTATATATGTATTTAAATTATTATTTTTCTTTTTATTTAATTTGTTATTAGAATAATTATTCTTTTTATTATTAAAAATTATTGAATTATCATCTTTTTTATTATAATAATTATAGTAGTTTTTTATATGTTTTTCCTTAGATTTATTTTGTATACATTTTTTATCACTTTTTATATTACTAGTATAAATAGGAAATTTGTTTGTATTAGAAATTGAGCTTATATTATTATTTTTTATTTTTTTATTCAAATAACTATCATTATTATTAATAGTTTTAATTTCATCAAAATTATTATTATTATTATTATCAGAGTTGTTTATTAAATTAGTAATATTATTTTTTATTTTATTTTCTCTCTTATATTTAATATCTGCAAATGTATTTTCTTGATTATTAATTTTATTATTATTAAACTTACATTCACTTTTTTTATTATTTTTTACTTTTAAATTAAATGAAAATTTTTCTTTTATATTTTTATAATTTAAATTTTTTGTTTTATTAAAATTTTGTAAATTATCTTTATTATATATCTTTATAAATGTATTAACATTATATTTTTCTTTTTCATAGCTATTTGTATTTTTATTGTTTGTTTCTATTTTTTTGTCTAAATAATTCATTTTATAATTTTTACATACATTAGTTTTATTTTCTTTATTTTGAAGTTTATTATCTTCATTAATTGTAGTTATACTATTATCATTTTCAGTCATGATTTTATTATTTGAATTGTTGTAAGACATTATTTCATTATTATTAAAACTCAATTTATTTTTTTCATTATTAATTTCATTTATATTTTTTTTTTTTAGATTTTCTATTTTCTTATTTATTTCTTTAACATTGAGATTTTTTTTAATACCTGTAGTTATTTTATTATTATATTCATTTTCATTTAGTTGTTTTTTTTTATCCTCATATATATTTTTTTTTTCATTATTTAAAAGAATTATATTAATTTTTGTTTCATTATTATTATTATTATTATTATTCATAATGATTGGTTTTAAGATATTTTCAGATAAATAGGAACTTCTTTTATTGTTATTATTATTTATAGAAGAGTTACTTTTTGTGTTAAATATTTTTTTATCTATCTGAATATTATATTTTTTATTATTAGGAGAAATTAGAGAGGTCTTTTTTTTGTTAAAATTAGTATTAAGTAATTTTTTATTTATATTATTTTTAATTCTATCATTGTAATCATCTTTAGTAGTTAATTTATCTACAACATCATTAATAATTAAATTATTATTAACTTTATTATTTAATTGTTTTGAATAATTATTATCATCATTATTATTATTTTTACTAAAAGAAAATATTCTACCATTACTTTTTTCTTTACTATTAGATATTAATTTATAGTTATCTTTTGAATTATTTTTTAGAATATTCCTTTTATTAAATTCTAAATGACTAAAATTACATATATTGTTTTTATTTTCAACTATAATATTATCTCTTCTATTCATATTACACTCTTTTAAGGCATTTTCATATCTTCCGTAATCATTATTTAAAATTTACATATATATATATGTATTATTTTTATAATATTTATTTATTTATTTTTTTTTTAATAAATTTTTATAATATATGTCTTCATATATATATCTTATTTATTTTTTAAAAAGTTTGACATTATAATTTTTTTTCTTTACTTTTTTTTTTTTTAGTTAATTTCATCATTAAACATTATAACTTTATATCTATATTGTAATATTAATTTAAAAATAAAAAAAGACAGAAAAATAAATAATAAATTTCTCTATTTTAGTTTTACAAAGTACTTGAAAAAAAAAAAAAAAAAAAAAAATAATAATAATAATAATAATAATAATAATAATAATAATAATAATAATAATAATAAAAATATATTCAATTTTCTTAAATGTATGAAGAAAGCAAAATTAGTTAAAAAAAAAAAAATAAAATAATATATAACATAATTATATAAATTTTTAAAATTTATATCCTAAAAATATAAGATATTTTTAAATATATTTTTTATGTTATACCAATATATTGTGTGCATAATATTTTTTTTTTTTTTTTTATTAAAAATACATATTTTTTTTTAAAAAGGCAACATTATATTTTTCTATATAATAAATAAAAAAAAGTATAATATCCATTTTTAAGTTAATCTAAAGAATATATCTAGTTCAATATATATAAATATTTCTTTTATAGTTGAATGTTTTTATCTATTGGTTAATTTTTTATTTTATTTATTTATTTTTTTTATATATTAATAAAAATGTAATTATATATTTTTGTTTTAATGGTGTAAATACATACATACAAAAAAAAAAAAAAAAAAAAATATTCTATTAACTGAAATATTTATTATCTAAAATTTTCTTGAACTCCTTGTTTTTATAAGTAGTTAATTTGTCTTTTTATTTATTTTATAATTTAATTAATAAAAGTTGTACCTTTATAGAAATATAGTAAAATAAAATATACTTTAAAAACATATATAAAATACTGATTTTAAAAAAATATTAATTTCTTAATTTTTGTCTAATTTTATAATTATTATTATCTTTCTAATAATATCTTAAAACATTTATTAAAATGACTAGGTTAACATATTTTTGTTTGTCTTTTTTTTTTTTTTTTCTTTTAACAAAAGTTACTAATTCATTCGAATTTGATCCTGGTAATATCTCGCATAATCAATTTAGCTTTACTGAAATTAATGTAAAAAAATAAAAAAATATAATTACACAAATTTTTTAAATAATTTTTACAACTTTATTAATATTATAATTAATAATATACATACTGTAGTTATCTATTTTTGTTTTTTTTTGTTTTTTTTTGTTTTTTTTTTTTTCTTTTTTTAGGTAAATAAATTAAAAATTGCAGATCCTCCTTATACAGTTTTTAATTTTGCAACGGAAGTCGTAAATACACATGATATCATTGAAAGTTAAAAAAATCAAAAAAAAATAAAATGAAATAAAAATTGAAAATATAATAAAAAAAAAAAAATTAAATAATACTATAGAGAAAAAAAAAAAATAAATTATTAGAATTTAATATATTTTTATTTATTTATGTATCTAAATAAAAATACTAATTGTATATATATGCATTTGACAAGGGATTGACATTTTACAATTTTTTTCTATTTATAGATGAACTTCAAAAAAAAGAGGTATAAAAAAAAAAAAAAAAAAAAAAAGTGTAATAATTAAAAAACATAATAAAATTTTAGATAATACAAAAAAAAATATAAAGAACTTCATTGTAAATAATATACATAATAAAAAAAGGAAATAATAAAAATATAAAAAATAAAATTAGTATTAAAAAAAATGGAAGACTGAAAAAAATACATGATAAAAAAAAACATAATAAAGAAAACAACATAAATATAAGATATATCATTTTTAATGTATAATTGTATTAATTTTTCTCTTAGAAAAAAGCTATGAGAAGGTTTAAATATGATTTAGTAAAACAAGAAAAAAAAAAAAAAAAAAAATAGATAAATAAAATTTTTATATGTATAGAATAATTTTCATTATTTTTGTTATAAATATTGGTATTCATTTTTATTTTTTTTTTTTTTATTATTATTATATTTTTATTTTCATTCTTACTTTTAATTATTTTAGGATGAAAAAATAGATAGATCTAATAAAATCTTAAACAAAATTTTAAAGGACAGCAAAGCATTTTTCGAAAAAGAATGAAAAAAATAATAAAGAATATTTGAAAAAAACATAAAAAAATAATAATTTTTTTTTTTAAAATTATATGATATAATTCTTTTTGTATAAGTTTTTTCTTAATTTTTAAAATTAAATTTGTATTTTTTTTTTTCTTTTTTTTTTTTTTTTTTATATATATATATATTTTTATAAATAAAATAATTAAAATTATTTCTCTATATATCTTTACTTTCCTTGTATGTTCCTATTATAATTATGTAATTATATATATATATATATGAAGAATTTTTTTTTTTTTTAGTTTTATGAAATGTTTTTGTTAATATCATCATATCTTTAAAATTAAAAAAATGCATTTTGTTAAGAATTTTGATGAAAATTTCCTAAAAATAATTAAAAGAAAATTTGCAAAAAATATAGAAAACAGTTTAAAGCCATCTTCACTAAGAATAAAAAGTGATAAAAAAAATTTTAATGATATAATTAATAAATATTTACCTAATAAAATTTTAAAAAAAAAGGATAAACAACCAAATAAAAACTATGATTCTAATGAGAAATATTATTTATCTTCAAAAATAGGAAGAAAAATTAAATTTCAAGATACTAATAATGATAAAAACGCTAAATTATTAGAACAAAATAATATTAATTTAAATGATAAAAACAAAACATTATTAGAAGAAAATAATAGAAATGATTTATTTCCGAAAGAATATGAAAGTAATTTAAATACATTAGAAAAATCTGATGAGTTATTAGAAATTTCAAAAGAAGAATATGAAATTCAAAAATATAAAAATAAATTACATAAAAAAATTTGGTTGACTCTCAAAAAAAATAATGAGAAAGAATTTCAATATTATTTTGATATTCTAAATAAGTATCCTTTAAAAGACGAAGTTTCTTATTCTATATTATTACATGGTAATTTAATAATTTCTAATGGGGAAAATATTAGTGAATCATTTAAAATATTAAATGAGATGAAATTAAAAAAAGTACATTGTTCATTAATTAGATTTAATGAAAGATTATTACATTCTTATTATGAATTAATAAAATTAAATGCACGACCAAATATCACTCAATGGAATAAAGTATTAAGGACTGTATGGTTTACTTCTGCTTTAATTAAAGCAAGAAGACAAAAATATATTTTAAGAAAAATCAAAAAAATCAAAAAGGATAATTCCGTTTCATTAAGTAATTTTAATAATATTTTTAATATTCATAATTTAGAGGCTCTTTATATTGAAAATAAAGATCCTTTAATTGGTAGAAATTTTAAAGAAATAAATTAAATAATCACTTGAAAAAAAAAAAAAAATTTTTGTTGTTAGAGAATCTTAAAAAATCATATTATAATTTTTAATTATGTTAAAATAATTTCATTTTTATTATATTATTTATTTATTATTTTATTTTATTTTATTTTTTATTATTTTTTTATTTTTTTTTTTTTATTAATTTTTTTCTGTACTGTAAATTTAAAAATTTGTTTTACATAAAAAATAAAGAAAAAGTTAAATAAACATTTAAAACACGTTTTCACAAAAAAATAAAAGAGATAGAATAAATCAGTAGTTATATTAATTAGTGTTATCATATAAAAAATTTAAAATTATAAATTAATTTGAATTATTTAAAAATGAGTTACAAAAACATATGTATATAATATTATTTTATTTTATTTTATTTTATTTTATTTTATTTATTCTTTCAATTTTTATATTGAATTAGAACATTATATATATCTTGAAAAACGGTATTTAGTTTTTGGATGGATTTACATCCAGTAATAATAATTTTTCCTGAAACAAAAATTAAAATAACTGATTTTAATTTTGATGTAGGTTTATATCTATATACTAATCCTGCAAATAATTCAGGTTCATAATTACAATATTCTTTGTGATCATGAGCTAACATTTCTAGTCTTATAGGCATATTACAATTAGCACTAGCAATTATATTTTCTATCTTAAAATTTTGAAATTTTACAGATTTATTAGTTATTATTTTTATAATTTTTCCTATTTTTTTACATCCATATATAGAATCATTTTTTGTTTTTGTTCCTGTTAACATTATTCTTCCATTTTTAAAAATTAAAGCTGTACATTTAGGTTTATTCAATCTTATTATAAGAGTGTTAATTTTACTTGGATTATATTCTGCGTTTCTAATAGATACGGCTATCAAACGTAAATCTATTTCTAAACATAAATTAGCTGATGATATTATATTATGTATTTTTAAAGATACATTTTTATGAACTAATTTATTTTTTATACTATCAGACATTCCTTTTCCATCAGAATTTATATTAATCTCATCATAATTTTCTAATATATTTTCCGTTGAAAAATTCACACTTTCATTATTTATATCATTTTCTTGATCATCACTTAAAAGACTTAATTTATTTAAATTATTTTCTTCATCATTTCTTTCACTCATTTTTTTTTTTTTTTTATGTATTAAATTTAAGGAAATATAATTTATAACATAATGTAAATAAATAATAATAATCAAAAATTATATAAATGAAAAAGTCTAAAAATAGGAATGTAATTTAATGTTACTAATTTTTTGTATTAATTATAAAAATAAAGAATCTCTTTTATTAATTTAGAAACTTCATATATAAGTTTGAAGAAATATCATAAATTAAAAATGTTGTGTTTTAAAAAAAAAAAAAAAAAAAAAAAAAAAAAAA
>NW_021628323.1:229088-230785 GCF_900005855.1 Plasmodium gallinaceum | reverse complement strand
AGCAATATAAATAAAATAACATAAAAAAAAAAAAAAAAAAAAATATAAAAAATATATTTTTAATGAATTAATATAAAAAATATATTTTTAATGAATTAATATAAAAAATATATTTTTAATGAATTAATATAAAAAATATATTTTTAAGAAATTAATATAAAATTATGAAAATGTGAAACTTAAAAAATAATATAAAATTATAAAAACAATATATATAGTTATAGAAATAAAATAAGAATAAATTCAATTATTTTATTTAATTTTGATATTTTGTTATTTTGTTATTTTGTTATTTTGTTATTTTTTTTTTTCCAAATAAGTTATATAAATCACTTGTTTTTGAAAAGTTCTTATAATTAAATTTTTTTTTTTTTTTTTTTTTCTTAAAATGAGAATAGAAAAGTGTTGGTATTGTTCAGGGAATATTTATCCAGGTAATTTTTAAAAACATAATTTTTGTAAAAAATTATAAATTTTTGTATAATTTAATAAATATATAATTAATTAAAAAGTATTATATAAATGAAATTATAATTTTATTATAATAAAATTATAATGAAATTATAATGAAATTATCATGAAATTTTATAAATTTTATCAGGACATGGTATATTTTTTATAAGAAATGATGCAAATATTTTTCGTTTTTGCCGTAGTAAATGTCATAAGCATTTTAAAGCAAAACATAATCCTCGTAAAATAAAATGGACAAAAATTTATAGAAAAGAAAGAAAAAAAGAATTAAATTATGATAAAACTTATGAGTTTGAAAAAATTAGAAATGAACCAATAAAATATGATAGAGATTTATATATTAAAACAATTAATGCAATAAAAAAAATTGATGAAATTAAAGAAAAGAGAAAATTACGATATTACAAAAATAGAATTAAAGAAAGTTCTGAAAAAAACATTAACTTATCTTTAAATTATATTAAAAAAAATCCCTTACTCCTGAAAAATACAGAATATGAAAATACTATTAATGACTTAATTTCTAACGAAAAGGAAGAGAATAAAATGAATTTAATTAAAAATACTTTTGAAAGTGAAGATATTATTCATAAAGAAAAGGATGATTTAATTAAATTTAAGGCAGATATTAATTCAATTAAAGAGGTAACGCATATATATACATAAATTGTTACATATATATATTTTAAAAACAAAAATATATGTAAATATTTTAACAATAATATAAGAAAAAAAAAAAAAACTTGTATTTATATATTAATAATATAAATCATATAATTTTTTTTTTTTTTTTTTTTTTTTTGTAGACAACTGAGTATAAGAAAAACAAATTTTTAGAATTGGTTTAAAATTTATATTAAAAAAAAAAAAAAAGATTGACATATTTTGTGTTTTTTAATTTTTTTTTTTTTTTTTTTTATTAACAAAATTTTTGATTTTTTCTCCATATGAAAAATAATCTATTTGTATCTTGGAAAAGAAGATAAAAAGTTGGAAAATAAAATTTTTATAAAAAAATTTTTTTTAATTAAACTATATTTTGTTTACCTTTTTATTTTTTAAATAATTTAAAAATTATTATTACACATTTTTTTTTTTAAATAACGAAAATAAATTCTTAAAATTTTGATTCATTGTGAAAAAAAATAAGTTTGCAGTGTTGTATCCACCTATGAAATGAAGTAAATTATTTTTGCAAGTATCTAAAAAAAAAAAAAAAAAAA
>NW_021628323.1:224665-228088 GCF_900005855.1 Plasmodium gallinaceum | reverse complement strand
AAAAAAAAAAAAAAAAAAAAAAAAAAATGAATAGTTTAATTATAATTAAAAATAAAATTATATACACATTTTTTTTTTTTTTTTTTGTATATTAATTATAGTAATAAATTGTATTTTAATAATATAATTCTTTAAACCTGAAGGTATTATTTTAAAATTATTTTTAAATTTTAAATGTGAATGAATTTTTAAGCATGATTCTCTTAATTCGTTATTAACAAAATAATTTAAAATCAAAAAAATTATAACTACCTATCAAAAAAAAAAAGTTAAAATAATTTTACTTTATTAATAACAAAAGCATATTTAACTATTTATTAAAATATATATATATAAAAAAAAAAAAAAAATTAAAATAAATAATTCAAATTATAAAATAGAATAATTTAAAAAGAATAACATACATATATTTGTGTTTTTATATGTCTAATTAATATATTTTTTGAATATAAAAATAAAAGAATTGTATCACTTATTTTAGTAAAATAATTATTTTTGTTTTCATTATTTATTATTTTTATCAATTCATTTAAAATTTTTTCTTCTTTAAGAACTTTTCTTGTATATTTCCCGTTTAGTATCATTAAGTCATATTCATTCAAATGTTTGTTTTTTTTCTTATTTTCGTCTATAATTTTATTATATTTTTCAATTTTTTTCTGTGATATTTCAATTTTTTTACTAATGTCATTATAATGTGCTGATTTCATATAATAATTGTAAAATTTTTTTATTTTTTTTGTAAGTTTAAAAAAAAAGTTTTGAACATATTTATTGTTACCAATAGTATTTAAAATAAAAAGAAGAATTTGTATTAATATATATAAAAATATATATAAAGTCGAATTATGAAAAATATATATATAATCATTTATAACATTTCCCATCTTAAAGGAAAAAAAAAAATAAAAAATAAAACAAAATGAATAAAAGAAATTGATAAAAAAAAAAAAAAAAATTAAAACATAATATTTTATTAATGGAAAAATTATATATAATACAGTATGTATTTTATGAAAATATAGATATAAAAATAAAATTCTTATTTTTTTAATTAACAAGGATATTATATTCCATTTCTTTTATTTTATTTATTTTTTTTTTTTTTTTTGAAATATTAGAAATAATATTATTAAGATATATATTTTATTTTTATTTTTATTTTTATTTTTTTATTTTTTTATAATAATAAAACGAATATAAATATTAGAAAATTTAAATATAATACTAAAGAATATTTCTATTAAATCATTTTGAAATAATTTTCAATTAGCATTATTTTGTATAGAAAGTTAACCATGAATGAAAATCATATGAGTTCATTAAAAAGAGTAATTTATATAAAATTTAATTATGATGATTAAAAAAAACAAAGTTAAAATTACTTCTCATAAATATGTAGATATCATTTTTTATTTTTATTTTTAAATTTAATACAATATTTTTTTTTTATTTTTTATTAAAGCTAAAAGAGATATCTAAAATGATAGAAGCTACCCTTCATCAAAATAACAGATTGAAAAATATTTTAGCTAGTGAATTGTATTTTAGAAAAAAGTGTGAAGCTTCTTTAGAATTAGTAAATAATTTTAATAAAAAAAATTTTACGAATACTAAATAATATCATGTTTATATATATATTTTGAATTTCAGATTGATAATACTACAAATGAACAAGAATGCTATAGAAAAGTATCAAAAATGTATGTTATATTTATAAAAAATAAAAATTATCTTTTAACTTGTTTTAATGAACTTTATTTATTTTTTGTTATTTATTATTTTATTTTATTTTTTGTTATTTTTCTTTATATTAGATTTATTAAAAAACCAAGAGATTCTTTAAAAAAGGAATTAAAAGAAGAAATTGGTGAATATGAAAAGCATACTCCACATTTAGTTGTTAGAAATATATTTAAATTTTTTTTTTTTTTTAAAATGTATAGTAAAAAATAAATATTTTGTATATACTTACGTAATATATTTTTTTTTTTTTCTTTTGTTAGGAGTTAAGAAAAAAACTAGTTGATAAATTATCAAATTTAAAAGAGCAATTTGTTCAAACTCATGAATGTGTAAAACTTTTATTACTATTTATTTTTCTATTTTTTTTTATATAATTTACTAAAAAAATTACATTTTTTTTTTTTTTTTTTTTTTTTATATCTTATAGATTGAAAAGGAAACAAATAGAAATTCTTAAAAATAAAATCTTAAAAGACAGAACTGTTTTTATAAATTTTTTTTTCCTATAATATAGTGTCTCTATTAAATATTCATTTAATATTTTTTTTTTAATTTTTATTTTTTTTTTTTTTTTTTTTTTTTTTTAAACTAAAATTAAAATAAATTAATGAAAACTTTCTAAAAAAAAAAAAAATAATAATTTTTTTTCATAAATTAGTATTAAATATTTATTAATCTTTATGAATAATGACTATTATATATGTTTCAATATATATTATATTAAAATTGTTCAACTGTTTTAAACATAAAGGTTAACATAAAATATATTTGATTTTAAGAAATTATCAACAAAGAATTTTATATATATATATGAAACAAAAATTATAAAGAAAAAGAAAATATATTTGTATTAACACAAGTTGTAAGGATATTTCATTATTTATAATAAATAAATGAATAATTTTTTAAAACAAAAAAAAAGGAATGTATTTTATTAATAGAATTAAATACACTAAAATTATTGTTCATACTTATATTTAAAAAAGATGTATCATTTATATTACTTTTTAAAATTTTACTATTTTTTTTTTTTATTGAAGTTAATAATAAAAAATTTCCCTATAATATAAAAAATTGAAATATTAGGGTAAAAATAGATATATTAATAATAGATTTATATATTTATATATTTATATATATGTAAAATATTATAGTAACTTATATATAAAAAAGGATACAGAAAATAATTAATTAAAAGAGAAAAAATATAAAAAAAGTAAAAATATGAAAAAAAAAAAAAAAAAAGAGTATCATGTTGCAATATATTAAAAAATATATCAACCATTTTGATAATTTTTCATAAATACAAAAAAAATTATAAACTTTGGAAATTTTGTAATAAATATAAAATTATAGTAATAAGAACTAAATAACACTTTAATTTTTTTTTTTTTTTTTTTGATTTTCCCTAATTTTAAAGATAGATTTATTACTCATATTAATGTAAAATTACATCTATTCACAAATATATATATATATATATATATATATATATATATATATATATATATATATAATTATGTATTTTTTTAATATATAAGAATATTTATCGTTTTTCTAATTATTAAAAATTTTTCAAAAAAGACCTAAATTTTTTTTTGTTACTACATTTACAATAAACACGTAAAAAAAAAAAAAAAAAAAAAAAAAAAATTTTAAAAAAAATAATTAAAAAAA
>NW_021628323.1:222104-223665 GCF_900005855.1 Plasmodium gallinaceum | reverse complement strand
TTTTTTTTTTTTTTTTTTTTTTTGTTTTGTAAAATTTTTTAATATTTTAAGAAAAATATAAGAAATATCTTTTAAAAATTAATGTACTAATAATAATCATATTATTATATATATATATATATATACTTTTTTTTTATTTTTTAAATTCTAAAAAAAAAAAAAGAAGAATAATAAGAAGTAATAAAATATAAAAAAATACAAAATTAGTTAAAATATAAAAGTAAATATAATAAAAAAAAAAAAAATGGTGGATGAAACATCAACAATTAATAATACCAGTGGAACAACTAATAACAATCAAGGTGAACATATTCAAGTAAAAGTAAGATCACCAGATGGGGATGAAGTATTTTTTAAAATAAAAAGAAAAACAAAACTAGAAAAGTTGATGGAAGTTTATTGTAATCGCCTTGGTCAATCAATGGAAGCAGGTAAAGAAAAAAAAAATAAAAATAGAAAATGATAAAAAAAAATAATAAATAATTTGAATATATATTTACTTATTTATTTTCTTTTTTTTTAGTTCGATTTTTATATGATGGAGATAGAATACATGGAGATAGTACACCTGATCAACTTTGCATTGAAGATGGTGATGTAATTGATGCAATGGTACAACAAACGGGAGGAAATATTTAAATTTTTTTTTTTTCTTTATAAATATTTTGAGAAATTAAAAAAAAAAAAAAAAAAAAAAATATATTAATAATGTTTGGCATATTTATATATAAGAAATTAACTAGTCTTGTCTTCATAGTATATTTATATAAGAAAAGCGCTAAGTTTACATTTGTTCTTTTTATTTTAAATTATATATAACATTAATAAAAAAAAAAAATATATGATTTCAAATATTAATGTAATTTATAAAATATTAAAAATATCATATAAAATGTATATATATATATATATATTTATTATAAAAGGATACATAAATTAATAATTTGGACATTTTAATTTAAAAATAAAATAAAAAAGAGAAAAAAAGATGAAAAAATGAAATTTTAAAAATAAAGATAAAAAAAAAAAAAAAAAAAAGTAGAATATATTCCTATTTCATTAAAAAGATTTCTGTATATATTTTTTTTTTTTTTTCATTTTATATAATTTTTTATATTTTTCCATTTATTTTATAAAAATTTTAAATTATTTATTACATACGTTCAATAGTTTTAATAATATTTTCTATTATCACAAATTTAAATTTTTATAAGTTATTTTTCTTCATTTTTTAAATATAAATTTTTAATAAATATTTATTTGATTTTAAGAATATCACATTATGATAATAAACAAAATGCAAATATATAGTGCATTTAAGCCTATGTAAATTTAAAAATAATAAGAAAAATATAAAAAATAAATTTAAAAAGATATATTATGATAATGAAATCTACAATGTTCTATAATAATAAAAAGAAGAATAAAAAAAAAAAAAAAAAAGATTTTTTTAAATACAAAAATTACAATTTCTTCTTGTATATATTAATGTTATTGTTAAGTGTTGTATATTTGTATAACTATTGTTTTTTTTTTTTTTTTTTTTTTTTTTTTTTTTTTT
>NW_021628323.1:217950-219092 GCF_900005855.1 Plasmodium gallinaceum | reverse complement strand
TTGTAAAAAAAAAAAAAAAAAAAAAAAAAAAAAATGGGAGCAAAAAAAAAGTGAATAGAAGAATTTTTAAATTATTAACGTATATTAATAAATTAATTGAATATATAAAAAAAAAAAAATTTTTTTTATTATTTGGAATTTAATAAAAGAAGCTAAATAGATGTATATATATATATATATATTTTTATTGTTAAGTTAATTTTTTTTTAACTTTACTTTCAAATAATTTTCTTTCAACATTTTCTGCAAAAAATTTATTCTCTAAATAATTCTGCTTAGATTTTAGTTTTTCCTCATCTATTGAATTAACTATTTTATAGTTTTTCCAGTCTTCTGTTGATTTATCAACAGTATTAATTTGCTTGTTTTCTTGAATACTATGAATAAGTTCATCAATATTTTTAAAATTACCACCCAAATCCATTTTATTTTTTGTTTTTAAATATCTTTTGTATGAAGCTGATGTTTTATCTATCCTTTTTTTTACAGTGTATATTTTACCTGCATACATATATTTTTTTTCTATATCAATTGAATTGTTGTCATAAAATGATTCCAATGCATTTTTAACGGTAGCTGAGATATCATTATTATTATTACTATTTCTACATTGTTTTTTATATTCTTTTACATTTAATATAGTAGAATTTTCATCCAATGAACAAAACTTATTTATATGATTAAGTAATTTTTTTTTTGTATTGTAATTTTTTTCTAATTGTGGGTACTTTTTATGAAATTGTAACAAAAAATCTTCTTTATCAATATTTGTTTCATGTTTATATAACTTTTCAAATTCTTGATTAATTTCATTATATGTTTTATCCGTTTTTTCTTTTATTATAGAATTTTTAATAGTATTTTCAACATTCTTTAAACTTTTTTCCTTTTTTTTTTTTTTTTTTTTTTTCTTCATTTCTTCTCTTAATTCTTCTTCAACATCATAATTTTCATCTTCTTCATCTGAAGATAAAAACTGCATAGTTAATATATTAGCCATTTTTTAAAATAAAATTAAAAACCCCATCTAATAATTTTTTTTTTTTTTTTTTTTTTTTATCTATCAAAATAAATTAAAAAGAAATAAGAGTTGAACTATTCAAAGAATTCAAAATAAATATTATAAATTGCTATAAATATAT